>NC_134479.1:9057637-9308460 GCF_964194025.1 Convolutriloba macropyga | reverse complement strand
AATGTTCTCAGCATCCTAAGTTTTTTTTTTCTTCTAATAGTTAAAAATCGCTTTCTTCACGGCAGCTAATAACTTCTTCAACACCGTTACTTTACCTCTTCAAGGAAAATTTTTTCCTTTTTTTTGAAGCTGAGACAAAATTTGTTTGGAGATTTATTTTCCTGAAAAAGTAGGCAAATAGCAACTTCTAAGACTTTTCAGTATTATTCTTGTAGCTAACTAAGCTTTATTTAAATCGACTACATATGGTTAGAATTTGTCTTGTCTAATTTTTGTTAAATGTCTGGAAAAATCATTGGTAAAATTTTGGTCTGCTAATACATTGAAATAGAGAAAGAGAAACCCGCAAAAAAGAACTATGAATCAGTTTGATTTCGGTCAGGCCACACACTGATTTTACGAGAACATGGAGATAGTGATCTATGAAGAAATTTTTGTTTTCATATGGCAATACACTGAGGTATTTCACCAATTGAATCAATCTTTGGTTATGGCAGTAAATTTGAAAGGTAGAGATACTTCTGTGGAGTCGATACTTCTAAAACCAGCCACTTCAGACAGCCCGTGCTTTTTTGTTTATAATAATTCAAAATTCCTTTCGTAAAACAGGATAAATTAGTGACCACAATGAGCTCAAAAAAATAAGTAAAGTAAAGAGTAGGAAAAGCCGATTCTCATTTACTCCCTTTGATTTTTTAGCACAATGCCCTAGTCGAGGCCTGGAATTAATGAAAGGACCCATTTACTCGCGTTGGGGGTAAATTTTGAATTAAATTACACGGTCGAGGACCCTAGTTAAATTTGAGGCTAATTCTTTCCATAAGTCCAGCCAAATTCTATTCATATGCAAAAGTGAGGCAAACTAAAAACTTCCGACAACATCTGTGTTCGATCTTGTGACCTTCGCCAATCTTATTCAATGTTTACCAATTGCGCTACATGTCCTTAACTTTGAAGGAAATTGAAAACAAGCCAATATAACGGTCGCGAGCGTAATTCCAGGACATGTTTTATTGTCCAGCCAAATTTCAGAACACCTTTATTGTCCAGCCAATGTCCAGTTCACCTTTATTTTTCAGCCAAATTCTAGGTTGTTTTAGTTACAGCCAAAGTCCAGGACATCACATTAGGTCCAGACAACTACTTTTTATACCTAATAACTGTCGAGGACAGTCTATTTATACCTTAACTCTGTCGAGGAAGGTCTTTTAATATTTCCAGGTCCCTACTAGGGTGACTTTAAAACCTGTTTAAATAATTTCATTAAAAATAGGGCACGGGTTGTTCTTATCGTGTTTTACAGCATTGCTACATCGGGACATTCAAATTAAGTAGATGATTATTGATAAAACTAAATGGCGTCCTAATAAAATTTGAATCACGTTAAAAGGGCAAAACTTTAATTCAATACATAATACTACAATTTTACCCGGAGGTTGGTCGCAGAGCAAATCATCGCTGAATCAGTCTAAAGACATTCTGTTTTTTAGGATGGCCAGTACTCTGTTCATGTCACTTTTTACACTGGCCAGTCTGAATTTTGATTAAAATTTACTTCATGAAAATTAATATGTTCAGCTTAACTCCCGCCAACAAGGTTTGCTTTATATGCGATTCGAACTTCCGCGTGGGTACTTGTAACATTTATATTGCGTAGCAAGTCGTAACCATTGAGCTAAATGGGCTTTGTTTTAATTGCCTACGAACCAGCTTAAATATCAACAATGTGTATACTACTATAGTAATTACTAGTTATATGCTACAAAAGTATGACATTACTCTGCTCAGACTTAATTTTGGGGTATGAGTAATTTTCAGACTATGCAGGATAAGTTTAGCCTGGGCGAACTCTCTGACCTCAATATAATCATGGTGAAGAAATACTGCACATAAAGAAACTTAAAATAATCTGGAGATACAATAATTCAGAACTGAATTAAGTTTTTACTCTTGAAATGTGCTGGTTCGGCGCTGAAATGCTCTGCGACTCAAGTCCGGGTAACTCCAAATTGAAACTATCTTCTGCAAAGAAAAACCAGCGATAATAAAATTAAGAAAAACGTGGACTATTTTTGTGTGAGCTATTCCTTCAATACGGACTCATTTGCTGTTGACAAAATGACACCAGAACCCAACCTAGGCCACATTTTTATCTCTCAAAATGTTGCAAGATTCTTGATAAAGTGTTTTTTGGAAGATCGCGCAAGACGATGGTTATTTGCAGGGTTTTAGCAAAAAAATCTTGTCATGGATTTTTTGTGAGGATTTCTTGTCATGCAACATTCTGCCAGAACCTTGCAAGACCTTGCAAGATAAGCAATCGAAGCCCACCAGGGCAGAAGCTTAACCCATAAACAGAGAGATTTAACGTTGGAAGTTAAATCTCTCAGACAGCTTCTCATTCGCAAGAACTATTGCTGCGAGTAAGGAACGTGAAATTTTTGTATCAAATTACTTAATTTTGAGTAATACAAAACAGGAAACGTCTGACAAAACAGGAAACGTATAATATGAAACGTCTCGCTTTTCGTTTTCACTTTGATTCCCTTGCCGGTAATTATGTAGCTTCCAGTCATAAAAGTTGAAATTGGCGATGATCGGTAAGCGTTCCAGTGAAAACGAGCCCAAATGGAGTTTTGAGCCCAAATGTAGTTTTCTTCTTCAGTTCATTTTTGAGCAAACAAGCAACTATTTGTTGGAAACAATAAATTCTGGTGCTGGATTGCAATTTTTAGCTGCTGTAAGATTGAACATCAAAACCGGTCATATTAACACATTGCTGGTAAGAAAAAGTATGGCCATCTGGCATTGCCTGTAATATTTACTGTGAATTTTAGCGAAATAAATTCTCGCGATAAATCCACTGACATTATTTGGCAATGCAAACAATATAAATGGTATAGGTCTGTAGGGTCGGTTTTAGTTTTGATTTATTCATTTGAAACCTGCCACGAATCCGAAATCGTGCCAAATTAACTTGAAAACGATTAAACAAAAGATGAGTCTCCTTCACGTACTTTAGAGTAAAAAAAGCTCAAATTTGGTTAAATTTGTAATTCAACCAATTTCAC
The DNA here is from genome assembly GCF_964194025.1 of Convolutriloba macropyga. Lineage (NCBI taxonomy): Eukaryota > Metazoa > Xenacoelomorpha > Acoela > Convolutidae > Convolutriloba > Convolutriloba macropyga. The sequence continues at coordinate 9,305,389 of NC_134479.1, read as the reverse complement.
GCCGAACAAAATTCGCTACTCCTTTTTGACGAATTCCGCACTCATGAGATTCATCCTCTGTTGTAGGTCCTAGTTTACTACTATTCAGCAAGTCTTCGCCAATTAGAGAATAATTAAGGGTTTTGTGTTTTTTAAGAGTTTATGTTTTCGGTTCTTTCTTTTCTATTCAATTGACAGGTTATAGAGCGTGTTCGTAGACTCTGAGAGACTGATATAATTGCCCTACAGTTGCAGAATAGGGGCAGCGTTTTAAAACAAAGTTTATAGAACCAATGGGATCCTATATTTTTTTCGTTACAGTTAAAAAAATCAACGTGATGAACTTGAAGCGAACAATACTTATGGTCAAGTGGCAGTGATGCAAACCAACAGACTAGCAATCCGAATTTTGAAAATTAGTTCTAGTAAGCAGAAAATTTTGCAGATACACGAAATTTCAGTGGTCACGATAACAGTTCGGTAGTTTCCGGATTACATCCCACAGTGCATGAGAGTTATGGTAGTGGTCAGTGTTCTGTTGATGATGGCAACCACAAGATGACAGAAAAAAGGACGTATTATGTTTCTATAGTACGCTGGACTACATTATACGTTGCAAATACTATGAGCGTTTTAATCGCAACGATTAACAATTCAATATATATGTGAGATTATGTTAGAAGGTTCAGAGAGAACAACCTAATGTAAAATGTGAACAAAATAATCTTGAAGCAGCTTGAAAAGAACCTCTGCTTGTTCATTTTAAACTTGGCTAGAGAATTGAAGCCTTGGGTAACAAGAAAGAACATGAGAATGCGTTATTAGAGGTGACCAAGTTCGAGAGCTTAAGTCCAGTTGGTGCAATAGTTTGCATACTAGGCTTAAAAGTAAGATATGCTGGTTCGAATCCAGTATTGGTCCAATTTCATAGTATTTGCACCTACCTAGACGCCCTAACAGATTATGGATCCAGACCTTAAGTCTCTGAGCTTAACCGCAAAACAGAAACAATATAGTTAGAAACTGTGAAAGAGACGATGACCATTTTTAGCGGGTGTTTTTATCAGGTTGAGAGAGAGAGAGAAACCTAATGTAAAGTGTGCTCAAAAAAATCTTGAGATAGCTTTGGAAGCTCTGCAACGTATTTTAAGCTGGCAAATTGAAATCTCGAAGAATAAGAAAAAACTTGACAACGGGTTTTAAGAGATGCCCAAGTTCGAGAGCCTCAGACCAGTAGTTTTATTAGTTAGCACACTAGAATTACAATTAAATGATGCTAGTTTGAATCAAGTACTGGTCCAACTTCACAATAGTTGCGCCTGCTGAGACCCCCAGCAGATTGCATAACTTTCCTCTTGATTTTACTTTGCTTTAATTTTAGTTCGATTTATGTTCCTTTCCCTTATGGTCAAGCGTCAGAGGTCACGCGCATGCACACAGCAAAACACCCTATCTCCTCCAACGTTTTGGTGGCGAAATGCGTTATTTTAATCTCTAGCTTGTTTTAATGTCTTAAAATGAATAAAGTTTTTTTCGTTCAGTTTGTCTTTTTCAACATATCAATTTCTCTATATGTTTCTATGTTGATCTCAACGTATCACGTGCATCACCATAATCAATCAATTTATAGAAAATCTCTAAAATGTTTTCGCTTTAATTTCGTAAAAGGCTTAGGCTCGGATCTCGTTTTCGAATTAATGCTCCTTGATATTATTTTTAACATCGATACCTAGTTTTCAGATGAAACTATACCTAGTTTTCAGATGAAACTATACCTAGTTTTCAGATGAAACTATACCTAGTTTTCAGATGAAACTATACCTAGTTTTCAGATGAAACTATACCTAGTTTTCAGATGAAACTATACCTAGTTTTCAGATGAAACTATACCTAGTTTTCAGATGAAAATGTAACTTAAATATTTTTCTTCTGATGTAACACAAGCTCTCTTTGAAGTAATTGCCGATATATTTTGAAAAGAAATTGTCAAAATCTTCAAAATAGAGTGCTTGAACTTTTTTCGCCTTATCAAGTAAATTGTCAACACAAACATGATCGTACTATTGTTTCTTTTTCATGTTCTTAGTCAAAACAATTTTAACGTTGACGCATCCGAGCATGGATCTATAGGCGAGGCAGTTGAGGATGCTGAAGATAATATGGCCAGAAACGTTGGGGGCATACATTGCTCCTCGACAGAAATTATGACTGGTTAGTTCCCGCAGTTCACAAGTTCAAAAAGGTATATGTTTTGAGTTGGTTTCGGTTGCCGATCTCGTCCGAAAACATTATAAAAAAATCTTAACTGTATCTTAAAGCGTAAAATTTGCAAGAACCACCATTATAATTCATTGTGAAGGTTTCGCATCAGGAAAAAATTGGTACTTTCCTCATGTTGAACTTTTTCACGATGAATTTTATTCACAAATAATGTTTTAAGTTTTCCTCTATGTTTAACTGACACGCTGCTGTTAGCTATCGCAGCAAAAAAGTAAGATTTAAAAAAGTAGGAGCTAGTTGTATACTGAAGATAAGTGTGCATTTTGCTGTGTAATGTCAGTTTTGTTCCGATCGGAAAAAAATCTGAAGATTAATTTGTTATTAATCTTGTCAGTTTGCCACGAAAAATTTGTAATTTGTGGGCAAGTATTATTATCTGAGGGTGTTGAGTTGAGAGACATTCTGATTAGAGGTCCTTATTTATTTCCTGATGAGAGAGTAATTATATACTGATATGCTCGGATGGGATATGAGAACCCGGATCATGGTAACATGGTAACTCAGCAGTGAAGCATAGTATTTCAATTCTGCAATTTTGCCTGCGCAGTACTATGTTCAGGTCATGTTTTAAGCTGATCATGGCAATAGAAAACGAAACAAAATGTTAGTTTAAACTTAATCTACTCAGATTTTTTTTCTGATATGCAAATTATTAAATCATCAGCCTCGTGTTTTTCTTCTTAAAATCGCTGGAAACAATTGTTTCAGCACTCACGGCCCACTTGAGGAACGAGAAAAAACTTTGCCCAAAACTGCCCCAGAATTTTGGATTCCTCAAGAGCGCCTGCGAGGTTATGTGCACCAAAAACGAGGACTGTGACCACTTTAACAAGGGACTGCCTCTTGTCACACCTGGAAAGGTGTAGTTTTGGGAGTGCATGTTTGATAAAGATATAAAACGAGACGGAATTCGACATGATGTGTTAGTGGTTTGACAATAAGGTGCAAGTTTTTGCAGTGGTCAGATTAAAAAGACCAACTATAATGTAAGGTCCCGGACTTTAGTCTCAGAGCATTTCTGCGCTGAACCATCCCGTTTCAGGAGTATAAACTTAATTCAGTTCTGAAAAATCGCATTCTAGAATATTTTAAGTTTTTCTCCATTACGATTATTTTGGGGTCATAGAATTTGCCCAGGCTAAACTTATCCTGTTATTGTACGCATAAACAAAGCTGTTGAATCAAAGCGTCGTCGTTACAATCAAGTGTGTAATTTTCTTTTTTGTTTTTACCACTGCTGCGACGGATGTGGCGAGATTTCTCCTGCAAAGGACAAACTGGTTACATACTGGAAAACATACCTTGGTAGGGATCTATATAATGAACGCATAAAAATTAGCATTCTTCGTACTCTTAATCATATTTTTCTTGATCATTAAAAATGGTGGCGGATCAGTTATCAGCTTAATATCATACCAGCTTCAAAATGTTTTAGACCTTGTTCTTGAGTCAACAATAAAACATAGTTCTATTTATGAAAAATATAAGTGAAATGAAATTGGCCGCTAATGATTTCCATTCAGGCTTTTTGCGATTTGTTATTGAACTATTTTCATACTTTGGTCGATGATCAGACTTTCGTGCGTCTTATGTTCAGACTTTTCCAGACTATGTAATCTGGGTCACAATATATCATGCGTGCGGCTCAAATGGTCTGATCAGTGGTAGCTTGTATTTTTCAATTGAAACCGGGGGTCATTTCACAAAATAGACAACTGCCGCCAAATTGGCTTAACTTTTCTTCAAAACTGTTCGAAATGAACTCTAAAAAGCTCCATTCCTGAAAGAATTGTCGGAAACAAAATGTATTCAATCAGTTGACAACGATCATTATTTCTATCGTTTTTGGACCAAATTTTCGAGCAGAATACTAGTGCAAGTTGAGCTATCATTTTTGACAAATGGCTTGCTGGGAGAAATTAGTAATTAGTTTTTCCACCACCAAGAGCTCTCGTTTCCTTGGAGTCTTAGTTCCTGTTCGTTCGCCGCTACGGGTCTGGAAACGTCCTCGTTAATCTTGTCATACAGCTGTGCTTTGGCATATATGAGCTGACCGCCAATCGATCCGTAATACTGACTCGGATTGGTCTCATTGTATAAAAGCTGATACCCGGGTATGTAGACTTCGTTAGTAATTTGAACATAATATCTGAGAGATGTCGGCTCTATGTAAGGGGCAGCCCTGTTAACACCGTCAACATCAGATTTTTACATGGTCAAAGCGAAAGCAAGAGCATTAGAAAACGTGCTACTCTCACCTCTGCTTAGCAACTCAAACAAATTGAATTTATTCGAAAAAAAAATCAAAGAGGCATGTTTGTGTGTATACCCAATAAGTAAACTTGCGCAAGATTTTTTTTAATATACTGGTTCACAAAATACCTTTTTTCACACTCAGGGTTTTCTTTGTATTTTGCTAGTAAATTTTTGAAACAAAAAAGAACTTACTGTATTCTTGGCTCTCTCACAAAAGCTCTCGACAGGCAAAACTGTTTGGCACAGTTCAACACCAAACAGCGTCGTTCATTTTCTAAACAAAACAACAAAACTATTAAACGTAAATAACAAGGTCTTCACAAAATTGCTGGTATCCAGCATCCTGTTCCCTGCATCTAAATTTCAGCAAAAAATTTGTTCGATTTCCCCCCTCTTTTTTCTTTCTTGCATCTCAGTCAGTGTTCCTCAAAGTTGAGATACAGTTCGCAGAAACTGACCTATTGACAACTTTTTTGCAGCAAGTTTGATCAATTTACAGAAAAAAATGATAATGGAGATTTTTTAGAGAAGAAATCACAATCGACGCAGTTTTTAGGAAAAATTAAAGTAGATTAATTTTTAAAGAAAACTGATTGATACGTTATTCCTACTCAGCACAAAAAACTACCAAAAAAACTGCAACCATGTATTTTTTTTTTTTGACAGCACAACCAATGCCAGTATACCCAATATGACAAAATTCCCAAAACAAACCCAAATTTTCCTTTGAATGTGGAAAAAAGAACATTTTTAAGCATAATATTCAGCGCGAGCATTTGACTGCCTGAAGGTCCAAGGCCATGGCTTAGCACCACGTGAGACTTAGCATTTACCTCTAATAATCAATCGGTGTCGGGTCTTTTAAACATATTCTTTAATCTCTCTGGTATAACTCCAGTTTCAAACTATTTAAATATTTATTTATATTTATAAATGATTTTACACCTAGATTGTTTCATCCCCATTCTAAAAGTTGTGTAATTGAAGATAAATAAGTCTGCCAATTTTAATGAGATCCATTAATGGAAATAAGGGTGAAAAGACAGAGGGGTGAAAAAAACACATTCACATCTCAGTCAATTCGCCCTGATTGCAATCTGTAAATTACTAGCTCATAACTGCCAAGAGAAAAAATGAAGCAATTATAAAAAGAAACCGATTTATAAGCAATAGCGCAACAGTTATTTCAACTATTCCCTAATAGGGCAATTAGAGGTAATTGAGAAGTGAATGTATTGGATGTTGTCTTAATGCATCTTGAAATCCGCATGATATCTGCTGTCTTTGCGTTTGACCTTTCTTCCCAAAACAAAGGAGTAGTAAGGTGTCTTACTGCACACGCAACGGGGGAGGGGACATTTGGGTGTTAATGTGTTCGCAACGGGGGGGGGAGGGACAAAAAATTTTCCGAATTTTTTGTAATTTTTTGGCGTGTTGGGTGTAAAACCCAAATGTCACCCCCCGTTGCGTGTCCAGTAATACACAATTTTGGCAGTTTTCATGAATTCTTGACGTTTTTGATGGGAATGTTTTGTATTGGGAACGTTGTTGGGAAGTAGCAGTTATGAAATATTTGTTGTCGTCAGCCCAGGTGAGCCTCATCATTAAAAAAATTTTTTAAAAAATTGAAAAAAAATCCAAAAACTTGAAAATTTTTGAAGTGTTAAAATCTTGTGTAATGTTTTTTGCGCCTTTTTCCAGGTCTCAGAGACAATCGTTTGTGAACGCGAGTGCCTCCTCCCCCCCCCCCCCCCCCCAGGTTCAGCGGTTCAGGGAATTAATTGGAGAAACATATGGAAGATATATTAAATTAATTCATTTATAAAAAGTTGGATTTCTTTGAAAAGCAATTTGCTTTTTCAAAGTGGAGAGAAACAATTACACCTTCCAACTGGAGTTCAGATGACTGATGTTTGTTACTGCACAAGGAAGATGTGTGGTTCTAGCCTGTAGCTTTTTAGGCTTAAGCTCAGATTCCATACATCTTCCGGGAGGAGGCCCAGAGTGAGGGGTAATTGAAGACAGTAGAACCCATATCTTATACTACCCCCACCCAGTCTCCAGCCTTACCAAATCCGCAGACTTAGTAAAGAATAACAAGAGACCAAGGGTGAATTTTTTGTTCTGTTGACCAAACGCTTTCAGTAGAGTGAGAACATTTTAGTATCGGACATCTTTTCTTACTCATAAATAAAATTCAATTTTTTTCTGAAACAGAAACTGAATCCATTGAAAAACATTTATTTCAATCAATGGCTCCGACTGAAGCTGTAGGTAATTTAAAAAAGGTTGGTAATTGGTGTATCAAACAAGATGATAGCTCTTCAAAACAATTTTTGAGAATTAAATTATTCCATGGCAGGAATTTTTACTTAAAAACAGTTCTCCTGAGCCCAAGGAAAAACACAGACAGCATACTCACTTCAGAATGTTTTCGAGTTCGAATGGAGAAGTTTTACTGCGTTGAACTTTTTGACCAACATTTGAATTAGTTCAGAGTGTTTCTGGAGCAGACGGAGTTTTTATTGGTGAGTTTTGCTTGGAAAATACAGAAATTGTGGAGAGTAAGAGATACAATTGTTACTACGAGTTGTAAAGAAATTGCACGGAACTAGGTGTTTAGAGGAAGACTGTTCTAAGTATCAACATTAAATTTACTTCCAAAATTTTTCAGAGTTCGTTTAACAATTTAACAAAAAGCACGCGACCGGTGGCAATACTATGGTTATTTTTACTTTTTTGGAATGAAAATCCACGATTGCAACAGCTGCTCAGACACGGTGTGCAATGTTGTTTAACAAACCTGTTTTAACAAATGACCTGGAAATCATTCATGAAACATAGTTGTCTTAACAGAACATTTATCTTGACTCTGTAAGACGCTACTATTTTTAGCAGCATGTTCCTTGTTCAATGAATCAACAGATTTTGATTATGACATCGCTATGAAACTTCGACCTTATGGAGGTCTGATTCGAACAGATAATTCATCAATGGATCGTTTAAAAGATTCGAAAATATTGAGACTGCATGCTATTCTACATGATGCAGCCGGATACATTCAAGAGAACTACAAACAAGGACCGGGTTATGCTAAAATGTTACCATCTGACCTTAACAGCCCTTTTGCAGGGCATAATACAGAAATTGCTTTTTGTTGGTAAACAAATATATTCAAACCTAGCACTTTTTATATGCTAGAATGTTGAGAGAGCGAACAGTTGTTATTGTTTGTGAAACTTTTCGTTATTTAAAACAAATTATTATTGTGAAAGAATTGGCAATTTGTACAGAACAGTATATAGATTGCTTTCAGTAACCTGCTGGACTGTAAAATCTTTAACTTGATTCAGATTGGTTGTCCAAAATTTGAAGCCAGAGGCAACAACTCAAAGATTGTAAACAATTGTGAAAAACATTACCCTAGCAGGATAGCTGGCAAACTCTTGAATCATTGTGCTCACCGAAAAGTTAATTTCTTCTTTAATTGGTTGAAAGAACAACCTAACAATAAACAACCAGAACATCTTCAACTGTTGGAAACAATATCAGATTACGTGTTAAAATCCATCGAAGTTGTAAACACTGATATCCCCAACTTTAGCTATCTCAATTTGAATAACAACATCTGGTCAAGTTCTGACTTCAGTGACTAAATACGAGAAAGTCAGTTTCAAAAACCAGACATTGCAGCACAAGCAAGAAATCGTATTATCTCAAGAAGAGATGGAACATTTTGCAACATTTCTGCCCATACATGATCAATCCAAATTCTTCCATCAGACTAAAGGAAGTCATCATGGAGCAGAGCCAACAACTTGTAACAGACAGCAGCAGCTGCAGTACGATTATCAGTGCTACCAACAAAATAATCAACAACAACCAATTCATCAACAACAGCAGCTCCATCAACAACAACCAATTCAACAGCAACAGCTTCACCATCAACAACAGCAGCAGCAACAACAGCAACAGCAACAACAGCAGCAACAACAACAGCAACAACCAGAACGCTCGTCTCAGAACCTGAGTCCAAAACAACCAATTGGACAAATCATGGAATCATGTAGCTCCTCCTTGCCATCAGCTCTAATCTCATTGCTTTCAACGGAAGAAATTTAAAGCATTACGAAAAAACAAACTGCTTTCCTGCATGTTTCGTCTGTCGTCTAGTGGAAACTGAAGAAGACTTGAGAACTGGTTTCGTTCGTTATCAAATATTCTATGAAGAAAAGTAAACATTTGTAAGATATTATAAACTTTTATAATACTTGAAATGGGCCAAGACAATGCAATTGATGAAATTGACTCTTCACATGTTGTTAAAGATTTTGTATACAACAGAAATGAGAGCAAAAGAATTGCGTGGAAGTTCTGTAATAATATTAACCTGCCACGGTCAGAGGTTGCGTTCTTTGTTCAAATGTTTGTAATCTTTTCCCCGATGACACTTTGTATAATCAAACTCGCTGTCTTTTCTTCAATCTGTGAAGAGACATCAGTATGGATATCTATTCTTTCAAGTCTAGTCGGTTACATTCTACACTACCCGAGACTATGAACAAAGTTATTTCAAGAAAAGACAGGGTTTTCATGTCTGTTGTGGGACCCTCTGGCTCTGGAAAAACGCAATTGATATTCAATATGTTACTTCGGGTAACTTTTCAGCCACACCTTTCAAAAATTTTGTTTTGCAATAAGAAAAAACTGTCCATTCAATTGCTACAATTTCGAGATTTTGACTTTCTCTTCGACTTAGAAGATTGTCTGCTTATCTTTGCTGACTCATGCGAGAAAATTTACAGCGACAAAACGTTTGTAAAGCTGGCAACTGATGGTAGACATAAAAACATAGATACCATTTATGTAAAACACAATTTGTTCCAGCAAATTAGATGGTTGTGAACAATTGACCTGAATACCACTTTGGTTCATGTCTCCTTCTGATGTTCAAAAAGTTGATTACTTAGAAAGACAATTGAATCTTGCAAAATTTCTTCGTCATTGTAATCAGTTGTCTATAAAAGAAGCTTTCGGTCTTTTTTTTAATAGATCTGAATTCCAAAACATCAGAAAGTTTAAGATTTTGTTCCAATATTACCGGCCCAGACCCTCATTTTTTTTACCTACCAGCTCCCAAACCCGATGAAATACCCTTGAGCAATGAACGAGACAAAAGTCTATATGCTAAAACGTTTGAATCAGTTATCAAGGGCACAGCTGAGGAAAACATTGAGATCGAAACCCAACAATAATGTGTTATTTTTAATAACTGAATGTTTATATAGTATAGCTAAGATTGTAGTAGCTGTTAGGATTTTAAAAATTAAAAGATATAAAACAATTTCAAAAACTGTCCTACGGAAGTCCACTTCAGTAGAAAGGAGGAGGGCACTATTTCATTCCAAGCAGTGTTTCAAATTAATGCAACAAGTTATATTCTTGTGTTACAATTACCTTGAAAGATAGAAAATGTCAATAAACAGTACAGCAGAAGAGTTTTTTATGATTCCAAAAATAGTACCTGAGAATCCAACAAAATACGAATCGTATGTTGGGAGAATTTTGAACGACCCAAATGTTAGACACAAGAACCATCAGCTGTCAATTTTAAAGCGTATACAAATACAAAAGCAGAGTTTGGCCACAGCTAACCTTGACTTAGAAAGTGAATCTGAGCAGTCAGCTGAAGAATCTATTGAAACTACGCCAGATGAAAAGCAGAGCTTGGAACAGTACGAATAAGTAATTTTTGGCCTATCAGTTCTCGAAGGTCATAAACTAGATAGGGTTCGAAATATACTCGAAATTGTCAAAAATTCTGATGAAATTACAATTGACGAAAACAGCGGCAACTTTGTTTTGACATCGCCTGGCGGCTCAGGCTTAATGGCAACAACATATTTGAACAACATTCAACAAACAACAAAGAGAATAGATAAAAAATGGTTCCCCTATGAGAATGCTATTGACATTGAAGAGAAGATGGCAATTGATAAATACGCAAAAGCTGTAGTCAGGCAAAAACTTGAAAGAACTCAATTGAGGTCAGGAAACAAACGTCCTTCAACATCCACAAGAAAAGAAAAAAAATAGAAGATCACTTGGAAATGAGTCCAAATATAAGACTCAGGACGACGAAGAAGAAGATAATGAATTCAACGACGTCAAAGATAACCTCTTCAACTCACCAATCACGAGAGGAATCAAGCAATGGTTTACGTTCGAATAAAACCTCAAGAGTTGTAGCGTCTGACGAAAAGTTGAAACAAGATATACAGAAAGGTTCCAGCACCTTTGGCAGTGTAAAAAGTCTTCAAAAGGCATCAAAACTCCCTGAAAAGACAGTTGAAAATTTCTTACACACAAAAACACACAAAACGCGTATACCAAATACAAAACTTACCTTAAAAAATTTCCTCGATTAAAGGTCAAAGTACTTGATCTGAATGAGATCTGGTCTCTGGATCTGGCCCACGTTGACAAACTTCCAAAGTACAACGGTGATATAAACTACTTACTGGTTGCAGTCGATTGCTTATCTCGATAATTACTTCTACAGTCAATGAAGTCAGAGTATGCAACAACCCTTCAACCTGTGAGAATGCATTAAAAAAATGATAAAAGTGAAGCAACCAAAGAAGGTCTGGCTTGATCAAGGAACAAAATTCAAAGGCTCGTTCAAAAATCTATGTGAGAAAAAGGAATAGAACTCTATACAACGAAATAATTTTGCAGAGCAAAATTTCGGACAATTGAAAAAGATAATCTATAGATACCTCGAGGACAAATGGACATACTCTTAAATAACAAAGCTACAAGATTTTGTGAACACTATTTATGGTCGTAATAACAGGGTGACCTAAATGGGTCCTAACAAGGTAACGAAGAGAGATGTGTCGTAATTACGCTCTCTCACAACAGATGCGGCATTGAGCATGAAAAAACAACCTAAATATAGTGTTGGAGATTTTGTGACAATTTCGAAAGCAGATACGATCCGAAAAAGTTATAAGCAAACATTTACAGACGAGTTGTTTGAAATACAGACATTCCAATGAAAAAACCCACCAATATACAATTTACTAGACCAGATCGCTGAAACAATTCTCAAAAAAATTTACAAAAGCTGAGTTGAATAAGGATATCGAGAAGAATTAATACGAAAACGAGACAAAAATCTAGCTTTCATACGAAACTGACAATGAGTCAATGAAATTTTTGAGAAGGTGAGTTCACAGTTCACATTGTTTCGTCTGCTTCTACGAGTGTTTTCGCAGACAACAAGCTTGCAAACTTTAAAAATTCCTTTAGTGAAGAAATCATTATTGATGGTGACTGCATCGTAGCACTGAGTGAAGTAATTTTTCCTGCATATATATATATATATATATATATATTTATATATATATATATAATGTTGTTGACACAGAGGTAAGAGTGTAAAGAAAAAAAGAGAAACCAGAAAACCGAACAAACAGTGACTTTACTTTTAGTAAACCTTACATAGGTGAAAGAGCAAGTGTTTTAAAAAAGGGCTTACGAAAACGTTGAAGAATTGATTCAACAACTCAATGATCAGTTGAAGCTGGAAAAGAAAGCAAACTTTAACAAAGTAACTAGTCATGTTAACATAACATTCAAAAACAGAGAAGAAGTAATAACTTTCCCCACGCCACAAATTCCCCGTCTGCTCGGTTTTAAAGGATCTAAAGGTGGAGGGTTAGGTTTCCCCATTGGCTTCAGGTCAAAGCCTCATCTGCAGTTGACAAATAATCTAAATGAACACGACTCTGATGATCTTTTCGACTTCTCGGCTGGAATTGAACTCATGTTTATTTACCTCAATATCATCCATTACCAACACGTGGGACACACAAAGGCTCCTTTGTTGAGGATCATTGACTCAAAAAGACGATTGAAAAACGGTAACATTGGCAGTGTTGAGCTCAGTCACAGAATAGTATTCAGCAATTTGGATTACAAAAAGCTGTTCACAAAAAATGTTCAGTGTTTTGTAGTTCAACTCCGCAATGAAACGGGTAACTAAGTCCCGTTTGCAGGGATCGAAAAAGTTATTCTGAACTTCCGCTTCAAAAAATTCTATCCCTAGTTTTTGTAAGGAGGCATACTACGCGCAACAAGCAGTATCGAATTATTTTTCGGGACATTATGGACAACGAGGAAGTGGTTTCGGTGCTCTTAATGCTGGAATTGGGAAAACAGCCCTGCCTATTGCCAGTGAAATTGTGCTACCTGCGGTTAAAAGTAGTATGCCTCCATACAAAAACTTTGGGTAGAATTTTTTAAAGCATAAGGTCGGAATAATTTTTCTGATCCTGCAAACGGGGCTAAGTTACCCGTTTTATTGCAGAGTTGAACTGCAAAACGCTGAACATTTTTTTTCAACAGCTTTTTGTAATCCAAATTGCTGAATACTATTCTGCGACTGAGCTCAACACTGCCAATGTTACCGTTTTTCAATCGTCTTTTTGGGTCAATGATCCTCAACAAAGGAGCCTTTGAGTGTCCCACGTGTTGGTAATCGATGATATTGAGGTAAATAAACATGAGTTCAATTCCAGCTAAGAAGTCGAAAGGATCATCAGAGTCGTGTTCAATTAGAATACTTGTCAACGACAGATGAGGCTTTGACCTGAAGCCAATGTGGAAACCTAACCCTCCACCTTGAGATCCTTTAAAACTGAGCAGACTGGGAATTTGCAGCGTGGGGAAAGTTAGTCCTTCTTTTTTTTGTTTCTGATTGTTATGTTGACATGACCAGTTACTTTGTTAACTTTTGCTTTCAAATCCAGCTTAAACTGATTATTGAGCTGTTGAATCATTTCTTCAACAATTTCGTAGGCCCTTTCAAATCACTTGCTTTTTCACCAATATAAGGTTCACTATCAGTAAATTCACTGTTTGACCGGGTTTCTGGTTTCTCTTTTTTCTATACACTTTTACCTCTGTGTCAACAACATTATAAATATATGCAGGAAAACTACTTCACTCAGTGCTACGCGGCAGTCACCATCAATAATGATTTCTTCACTAAACGAATTTTTAAAGTCTGCAAGCGTGTTGTCTGCGAAAACACTCGTAGAAGCAGACGAAACAATGTGAACTGTGAACTCACCTTCTCAAAAATTTCCTTGACTCATTGTCAGTTTCGTATGATAGCTAGATTTTTGTCTCGATTTCGTATTAATTCTTCTCGATATCCTTATTCAACTCAGCTTTAAAAATTTTCTTGAGAATTGTTTCAGCGATTTGTCTAATAAACTGTAATTTGTTGGGTTTTTTCGTTGGAATGTCTCAATTTGATACAACTCGTCTGTAAATGTTTGCTTATAACCTTTTCGGAACGTATCTGATTTCGAAATCGTCACAAAATCTCTAACACTATATTTAGGTTGCTTTTTCATGTATGATGCTGCATCTGTTGTGAGAGAGCGTAATTACGACACATCTCTTTTCGTTACCTTGTTAGGACCCGTTTTGGTCACCCTGTTAATACGACCATTAATAGTGTTCACAAAATCTTGTAGCTTTGTTATATAAGAGCATGTCCATGTGTCCTCGAGGTATTAATAGGTTATCTTTCTCAATTATCGGATATTTTGCTCTGCAAAATTTTTTCGCTGTGTAGAGTTCTATTCCTTTTTCTCACATAGATTTTTGAACGAGCCTTTGAATTCTGTTCCTTGATCAACCCAGACCTTCTTTGGTTGCTTCAGTTTTACTTTTTTTGTATGCTTCCTCACATGTTGTATCATACTTTGACTCCCTTGGCTGTACACGTAAATATCGAGATAAGCAATCGACGGCAACCAGTAAGTAATTTACATCTCCGTTGTCCTTTGCAAGTTTGTCAACGTGGGCCAGATCCAGAGACCAGATCCCATTCAGATCAAATACTTTGACCTTAAGTCGAGGAAACTCTTTACAGTAAGTTTTTTATTTGGTATACGCGTTTTGTGTGTGTAAGAATTTTTCAGCTGTATTTTCTGGTAGTTTTGATGTCTTTTGAAAACCTTTTGCACTGCCGTAGGCTGCTGGACCCTTTCAACCTTTCGTTAGACGGTACAACTTTTAACATTTTTTTGAACGTAAACCATTGCTTGATTCCTCTGATGGTTGGTAAGTTGAAGAGGTTATCTTTGGCGTCGTTGAATTTATCATCTTCCTCTGCGTCGTCCTGCGTCTTAAATTTGGACTCATTTTCAAGTGATCTTGTATTTTTTTACTTTTTGTGGTTGTTGAAGGACATTCGTTTTCTGACATCAATTTAGTTCGTTCAAGTTTTTGCCTGACTAAAATTTTTGCGTATTTATTAATAGGCATCTCCTCTTCAATGTCAATAGCATTCGAATTGTACTCATAGGGAGTCAAGCGTTAATCTGTTCTCTTTGTTGGTTGATGAATATTGCTCAGAAATGTTGTTGCCTTCACGCCTGTGTCGCCAAGCGAAGTCAAAACAAATTTGCCGCTGATTTCATCAATTTAATTTAGTCAAAAGTTTAACAATTTCAAGTATATTTCGAACCTTATTTAGTTTATGACTTTTGAAAATGATAGACCAAAAATTACTTTTTTGTACTGTCCTGAGCTCTGCTTTCCATCTGGCGTAGGTTCAATAGATTCTTCTGCTGACTGCTCAGTTTCTAAGTCAAGGTTAGTTGTGTTCGAACTCTGATTTCCTGTTTGTAAAGGCTTCGAAAATGAAAAAAGATGGCTCTTGTGTCTAAAAACTGGGTCGTTCAAAATTCTCCCAACATACGACTCATGTTTTGTTGCATTCTCGGGTACCTTTGTTTGGAATCAGAAAAAACTCTTCTGCTGTACTGTTTATTGACATTTTCTATCTTTCGAGGTAATTGTAACACGTTGCACTAATTTGAAACACTGCTTGGAAAGAAATAGTGCCCTCCTCCTTTCTACTGTAGTGGACTTCCGTAGGACAACTTTTGAAATTGTTTCATACCTTTTGATTTTTTAAAATCCTAACAGGTACTACACCCTTAACTATATCATATGAACATTCGGTTATTAAAACTAATATTCTATTGTTAATTTTCGATCTCAATGCTTTCCTCAGCTGTGCCCCTGATAAGTGACTCAAACGTTTTAGCATGTAAACTTTTGTCACCTTCATTGCTTAAGGGTATTTCATCGGGTTGTGGAGCTGGTAGGTAAAATATTGAGGGTCCTGGGCCGGTAATATTGGTACAAAATCTTAACTTTTCTGATATTTTGGGATGCAGATCTGTTAAAAAGTGACTAAAAGCTTCTTTTGCGGACAACTGATAACAAAGACGAAAAAAAATTTGCAAGATTCAATTGTCTTGCTAAGTGATCAACTCGTTGAACATTACGAGGGACTTGAACAAAAGGGGACTTGGTATTCAGGTCAAATGTTCACAACCATCTACTTTGCTGGAACAAATTGTGTTTTACATAAAAGGTATCTATCTACTTTTTTATGTAATATATTAAAGATCAATTGCGTTTTTCCAGAGCCAGAGGGTCCCACAACAGCCATGAAAAACCTGTCTCTTGTTGAAATAAATTTGTTCATAGTCTGGGGTTGGGTAAAATATAACCGACTAGACTTGACAGAATAGATAGTCATACTGATGTTTCTTCACAGGTCGAAGAAGAAAAAGCGAGTTTGATTATACAAAATGTCGTCGGCGAGAAGAATACAAACACTTGAACAAAGAACGCAACCTCTGACCGGGGCAGGTTAATATTATCAGAGAATTTCCACGCAATTCTTTCACTCTCATTACTGTCGTATGCAAAATATTTAACAATATGTGAAGAGTCAATTTCATCAATTGCATAGTCTTGATCCATTTCATTTATTATAAAAGTTTATTTTATTTTACAATTGTTTTCATTTCTTCATAAAATACTTGATAACGAACAAAACCAGTTCTCAAGTCTTCTTCTGTTTCCACTAGACGACAGACGAAACATGCAGGAAAGCAGTTTGTTTTTTCGTAATGCTTTGAATTTCTTCCGTTGAAAGAAATGAGATTAGAGCTAATGGCAAGGTGGAGCTACATGGTTCCATGATTTTTTAAATTGGTTCTTCTGGAACCAGGGTTAACTTTGGAGGATTGAGTTTCTTTAGACGAGCGTTCTGTTTGCAATTGTTGCTGCTGCTTTTGTTGATAGCGCTGCTGTTGTTGTTGAATTGGTTGTTGTTGATTATTTTGTAGGTAGCACTGATAGTCATCCTGCAGCTGCTGCTGTCTGTTTCAAGTTGTTGGCTGTGCTCCATGATGACTTTTTTTAGTGTGATGGAAGAATATGAATTCATCAAGTATGGGCAGAACTTTTTCAAAGTGTACTAACTCTTCTCGAGGTAATACGATTTACTGCTTCTGCTGCAAAGTCTGGTTTTTGAAACTGACTTTCTCGTTTTTAATCACTGAAGTCAGAAATTGCCCCGATTTTGTTATTGAAGTTGAGATAGCTGAATCTGGGGATATCAGTGTTTCCAACTTCGATGGATTTTGACTCGTAATCTGATGTTATTTCCAAAAGTTGAAACTGCTCTGGTTTTTCAATGTTAGCTTTTTCTTTCAACCAATTAAAGAAGAAATTAACGTTTTGGCGAGCACAATGATCCAAGAGCCTGCCAGCTATCCTGTTAGGGTAATGGCTTTCACAATTGTTTACAATCTTTGAGTTGTTTCATCTGGCATCAAATTTTGGAAACGCAATCAGATCCAAGTTAAAGACTTTACAGTCGAGCAGGTTTGCTAGGAACTCTGACTTTTCTTTTCCCTTGGCATAGTATACAACTTTCGGGTTTCTCACTTTCACGCTTAGTAAAATTTGTGTGAGATAATTATGCGGGTAGACACAATGTTCCCAATGTAAACTATGAAGATACTTGGTGACCCAATTTAAAGCTCGCGGCTCAGCTGGAGGCAATGAATTGAAATGAATTGAATGGGCTGAGAGGAAGAAAAAGAATGCAATCTATATACTCTTCTGTACAAATCGTCAATTCCTTCACAATTATATTTTGCTTTAAATAACGAAAACTTTCACAACCAATAACAACTGATTGCTTTCTCAACATTCTAACAAATAAAAAATGATAGGTTTGAACAGTTTTGTATACCAACAAAAACCATTTCCTGTAAAATGCCCTGCAAAACAACTGTTAATGTCACATGGTAACATGTAACCATAACCCGGTGCTTGTTTGTAGTACTCTTGAATGTATCCGGCTGCATCATTTAGAGAATAGCTTGACAATGGCCGTCTGGTCCCGGTCGGGGGAGGGGAATTGCCTTTGTCGTCTTTTCTCTTCAATTCCTCGGGTTTTGTTGTTTCAAAAAAAGTATCCTTGTTTCATTTTCTTTGTTCAATCACTTCTTCTGTTTCGCCACGTGCACCTTTGTTTAGCTTGTTTTAGATGATTATGATTCCAACTTGTCTAAAAAATCAAGTTTACAGCTTTTAGGAGGGTAAAAAATACTTAAGAATTATCACATCACTAACATTCTCGGGGCCTAACTTACCTGCCGGGTTGGTTTTGGGAAAACATGCGCAAGTTTAGCAACTGAACGAGTTATAAAGCCTAAAGCAGTTTTGACTTCACCTGACCTGGCTGTTTTTTTTTGGGCCCTTGAACGTCCTTGTCAATCGTCCCAGGGGTCATATTCCTCTTGGGGTCCAATCCTCCAAAACCCAAACGACGTCATTTACTTCCAACTTGGCATCAGGCTTTGTCTACTTCTTTCTGGTGTCCAGGGTTGGAATGTACTCTTTTAGAAGTCTTTTCCAGATTGCTTCAAGTCGTTGTCGCAATTGTGTCCTTGCCTTTGTCTGGATTGTTGGAATCTCTTTGAAAACACACGCTGGGACATTGGGAAACGCACTACCGATCAAAAAATTGTTGGGTGTCAACGGGTCCTCGTCCTCGATGTCACTTCTAACGTGTGTTAAAGGTCTCGCGTTGACAAGACTCTCTGTTTCGATAACAATGGTGGAAAGGACGTCCCATGTCAAATTCGCAGGTACCAAACTCAAGAGAAGAGCTCGATTTACGACTTGTTCGAGCCCCTCTGGTCGCGGTCGGAGGGAGTCGTCGTTGTCGTCTTTCTTCTTCAATTCCTTGGGTTTTGTTGTTTCAAAAATGGGATCCTTGTTTCATTTTCTTTATTCAATCATTTCTTTCGTTTCGCCACGTGCATCTTTGTTCAGCTTGTTTTCGATTATTCGATTCGAACTTTACTAAGAAATCAAGTTTACAGCATTTAGGCGGCTAAAATATGCATAAGAATTATCACATCGATAACATAGCATGCATTCTCGATATTTTCGAATTTTTCAAAAATCTATCCATTGATGAATTATCTATTCCAATCGAACCTGCACAAGGTCGAAGTTTCATAGCAATGTCAAAATCAAAATCTTTTGATTCGTTGAACAAGAAACAAGCTGCTAAGAAATAGTTGCGTCTTACAGAATTGTCAGGATAAATGTTCTGTAATGATATATATGTTTCATGAATAATTTCCCGGTCATTTGTTGTTATAACAGATTTGTTAAACAACACTACACACCATCTCTGAGCAACTGTTGCAATCGTTGATTTTCATTCCAATGAAAATGAAAATAACCATAGTATTGCCACCGGCCTTGTGGTTTTTGATAAACTGTTAAATGAAGCCTAGGAAAATTTTTAGAATTAAGTTTCTTAATGATACATAGAACAGACTTCCTCTCAACACCTAGTTCCGTGTAAATTGTTTTGAACTTGTAGTAACAATTTTATCTCCTACCCTGCACAATTTCTGTATTTTCCAAGCATTACTGACCAATAAAAACTCCGTCTGCTCCACAAAGACTCTGAACTAATTCAAACGTTAGTCAAAAACTTCAACGCAGTAAAACTTCTCCATTCGAACTCGAACACATTCTGAAGTGAGCTGTCTGTGTTTTGCCACTGGCTCAAGATAACTGTTTTTAAGTAAAAATTCCTGTCATGGAATAATTAATTTGTCAAAAATTCTTTTGAAGAGCTATCATCTTGTTTGATACACCAATTACCAATCTTTTTTAAACTACCTACAGCTTCGAACGGAGTCATTTTTTGAAATGAATGTTTTTCAATGGATTCAGTTTCTGTTTCTGAAAAAATTGAACTATATTTATGAGTAAGAAAAGATGTCCGATACTAAAATAATCTCACTCTACTGAAAACGTTTGCTCAACAGAACAAAAAACTCTGCCTTGGTCTCTTGTTTTTCTTTGCCAAGTCTGCGGATGTGGTAAGGCTGGAGACTGGGTGGGGGTTATTTAAGGTAGGGGTTCTACTGTCTTCAATTACCTCTCACTATGGGCCTCCTCCCGGAAGATGTATGGAATCTGAGCTTAAGCCTAAAAAGCTACAGGCTAGAACCACACATCTTCCTTGTGCAGTAACAAACATCAGTCATCTGAACTCCAGATGGAAGGTATAATGGTTTCTCTCCACTTTGAGAAAGCAAATTGCTTTTCAAAGAAATCAAACTTTTTATAAATGAATTAATTTAATATATCTTCCTTATTTTTCTCTAATTAATTCCCCGAACTGCTGAATCTGGGGGGGGGGGGGGGGGGGTGGAGGAGACACTCGCTTTCACAACCGATTGTCTTTGAGACCTGGAAACAGGAGCAAAATATTTTACACAAAATTTTAACACATCAAAAATTTTCAATTTTCAGACTTTTTCACATTTTTTTAAAAATTTTTTAATGATGAGGCTCACCTGGGCTGACGACAACAAACATTTCATAACTGTTACTTCCCACCAACCCTCCCAATACATAATATTCTCATCAAAAGCGTCAATTCATGAAAACTGCCAAAATTTTGTATTACTGGACGGGGGGGGGGACATTTGTATTACGCAACGGGGGGGGGGGGGGACATTTGGGTGTTACTGTGCTCGCAACGGAGGGACACGAAAATTTTTCCAATTTTTTTTTTGTAATTTTTTGGCGTCTTGCCCGGCATTCTCGCCAAAACGCCAAAAAATTACAAAAACTTCGGAAAAATTTTCGTGTCCCCCGTTGCGAACAAAGTAACACCCAAATTCCCCCCCCCCCCCCCGTTGCGTGCCCTTACTAAGACACCTTACTACTCAAAGGGGAAATACATTTTCGTGAGTTTTATATTAAAAGAGTGAACAAGTATAACATTGCCAGAGGTATCAAAGCTAAAAATGCCGCGTTTCTTATTTGCACAAGATGGTCCTTTGAAAACCGACCACTTTGGTGAAATGAAGTAGAACCCAGCCGAACATATGATCATTTTATCGGGTTAACTATGAGAAAACATCTCCGTAGCAACGAGGGCTAGTTTATCGGATTATTGATGGAAGTGACTGAAGACATTAAATTGTCTATATTGGCACATTGAGTATATTCTCATATAAACCGTATCCTTTATCTCGCCAAATGATTGCGAAACTAATTTGAACTCATCAACCAAGCTGTACAAGTCAAGAGAAAAGAAATGGACTGTTCGTGAACTTCGCAATCAGCTTTTCAATCGCTTAGCAAATTTACTTAATGTGCTTAAAACAAGCTATTTGCTTTACAAATTAGGCTTATAAATTTCGTAGACGAACTTCAGCCCAATTTTGTTGCTATAGATAACTGCAAGTACTTCTTTCTATTGGTCGAGAATTGCTTTAAATAGCCATTCAAAATTGTTTAGTTCGCTAATTGTGGTATGTCAAAGCTTCCCAAATACCACAAACACACAGGGTACGTTATTGTGAAGACTGTGAAGACTTCATATTATTTATTTTTGCCGATGCCCATTTAAAGTACTCCATTTTCGCCTCCCGAAATTGAAACAAAAGGAAAAGGGATTTTTGAGAACTCCTCAGTATCGAGAGAACAAAGTAAAGGGTTCTTGACTGCCATTCAATTTTGATTTGACTTTGTGATTTGAGTTACATGAAGCGCATAGACAGCCCTAAACAGACGGTCAAAATTCACCAAATGCGTAAGTAAATTCTGTTTGTCCATGTTGGAAGATGTGACTTTACAGAAGTTTACTGAAATGATTTTTTAATTATAGCACAACTTTGAAGTGTAATTAGTAGCTAATTTTCGCAAAAAAGGACAGTTTAGCTAGACAAAAGTGGATAAAATTTGTAGTTATTTAAATTTTTTTGTAGCCTTTTTTCACAATGCATCTAACGTCTACTTTAAGAGTTACTTACTTCCCCAAATTTTAAGTTGTAATTGTTGCTGATTAAATAAGCGAGTTTTAAGCAATCAGAATCGGGTATTTAAATACGCAAAGAAATCGCACTTATACTCGTAGAAAGCTTGCTCAGGAAAAGTTTGTTAACCTAATTTTAAGAAAAAAATACCATTATATCTACAGAGTATTGTGGTTTTCGGCTTAATATTTTCCAGATTTCTAGACAATTACAGGCCGATTTTGAACAAAATTTGACGGCAATAACATCAGATGTAATTGACAGAATGTTCGTTGATTCGGTGAAATTCAATACACAGAAAAATTTGGTGAAAGTTTACAGCCGCTGGCCTACAAAAAATAATTGCATTGTTACATCTTTTCTTCTCTCAACTCGTTTTGATAAGTTACCGTCTGCGTGTTTATCGTCCCTCAACATCGCTATTCCTCAGTTCCATTTTTTTCCAAAACATCGCTATCCCAAAACCTCGTTTGCCATTTTTCCCTATACCCTTTTGCTTTATGTATTACGTTGTAATTTGTTATGAAGTATGTTATTTTTCCCTTGCAGTGTGTTGGTTATGCTATTATGCTGGTTGATGGCTTCTGTTATTCAACTTTCTGGGTTATGCCTTAGTTGATTCACGAGTTACGGCTGGTTTTTTCTCAAATTTTTCAACTTCACAGGTTTAGTGGCTTTGCTGTTGTCGTATTTTAATTCTGCTATTCTACGCTGTTTAGTGTTTGTACAATTACTGGTTGCTTGGGTTATGTTGTCTTCTAGGTTGTGACTTAAGTTTGGGTTGGGGTTACGGCAAAATTGTTTACAAATACACTTTTGTAGTTTATTTAGCTTTTGACGGTTAGTATGCGGATTGTTTGTTTGGGTTTGGGTATTGCTAGGGTGTGACTTAATTTTGTTCAGGAGTTGCGGCTCCTAAATTTCTTGACCTTTTCATCTTTTCAGTATAATACTGTGTTACCGTAAATTAGTTTGTTAATGGTAAGCCCCAGAATAACTTGTGCAAGTTTTTCTTGCAGTAGCTTCGTTCTTCTTCCTATGTTGTGACGTAAGTTTGTTCTGGCATGACGACTAAATTTTTATTGAGTTCCTTGCAGTGATCTGCTAAAATAGTTCTTCTCCGCCTCCGCGCTCGTTGCTCGCTCAATTCACACCGGTTAATTCCTGTCTTCCCGCTTCAGTGAGCTTACTTGCTTGACGTTTCCGTTTAGTTTGCCCGTTTTCCGGCCTCGTCGTTCGTCGTCCGCCAGACAATTTCATCCACCGACTCCGTTTTTGGCTTGGTGACGCGTCTTTTGCCCAACGTTTCTTTTCCGTGTAATTCCTTTCCCTATTTCTCTCCTTTTTTTCCGTTTCGTCATGCGTCAATCGCCCGGTGCTTCTGTTCTGTCTTGCGTCGTTTGCGAGGCCCTCCTTCGCCAATCGCCTGTCTCCATCATAGTCTGGTGTTGCTTACGAACACTTCGAACACCCCCTTTTGTTTTTTACTCTTGTCGAGTACCTGCTATGGCCGAGTCGAACCTGGCAACCACTTTCCTCCCTTTCGTTGGCCTGATCAAGAAGTCATCAATTGGGCTCTGCATAACCGTCACTCCGTTTAATTGTTTGGAAGTTACTTTAAGTTGGGAAATTATCCATTTCAAGATCATAGCCAAATTAAATATGAAAATGACGATTCTCTATAGTGCAAGATCTAATCTTCAACCCGAGTTACGTGAAAACCAGAAAAACATCACTGATGCCTCGGAACGCCGAGAAAGGAGGATTAATTTTGAACGCTTGGTATCTAAATTGAAGGATGCTTTCAGTAAGCTGGTGCAGCAAAATGGCTTATTCGGCTTCCGATGACGTAACGAACAAGAGTGATGAACCTCTGCATGCAGCTAGAAACTAATGACTCAGTACCTGACAAGGATACCGTATGCTAAGGCATTAATTGGCGGGGTCATTTTAAGTGAAGTCTGCGCCTAACTTTGTCAACCATTTCTAGCCAGAGTAAAAATTGAATTCTCATGACAAAAATAACTGATACTTGAAAAGACTGAAAACGCAAGACCAAGCTGCCATGCCTCGCGGCAAAAAGACATAAAATTATTACGTGGAAAAGGAGCTTCAAATACAAAAAAGCAAATGGCAATTCAAGAATTGGATGAAGATCATCGCCAGCGTATTGCCGCAGACAAAATAAAGGACGCTGAATTGACGGATAATTGTTTTTCATTTAGTCATCACCAAAATGAACTAAACTTACATAAAGATAAGGAATCAGATAGAAGTCAGAAACTTGAACATCATTGGAAAATTTGCTTCGAACCGGTAATTCATTGACTGCCAAAAGCGAAACGAACTTGTCGCGTTCTGCCTCAGTAACGACCAACCCTCCGGTTTGAGATTCTGCGAACAAAGATTCTCTCGAACAGCCTCAATCCAGTGTTCAAACAAAATTCAGGCGGCCCAGTTGTCTCCCAGTTTTAAAAATGATCGTGTACAGAAAAAACTTTTTCATGTAGTTTCTGCTGCTCAGCATTAGATACTGTATTGGGAATACCTGCATACTCAAATGCACAAATCGGAAAAAGACCAAAGCGGCGTGGTACAGGCAAATAGTCAATCAGGTAATTGTATTGAGAATCCGGGGAACCATGTTCAGACTGCTGTGAAAAATATTGCATATCAACTTCTTCTGACACCCATGAGAACTCCCTGACCACCGACACCTGTTATGGCTCCATCGAAACTCTACACTATTGTACCTGGATTTTTACCAATCCACAGTCAATCAAATCACGGATCAACTACCTGTACACTTGAAATCGAGAAATTCAATTATAACTGGTCAGTTGCAACTTCTTAGCTTCTTTTTATAACTCCAGAATCCACGTCTCTTTATGTTTCCAAACGGAACACAGTTCCCAAATAACCATCCCACAAAGAATGCATCTGCCCCTCCGAAAACAACCGTAACCCAATTATCTTAAAAACCCTGACTCACCAATTAGCTATTCCTCAGCCTCCCGTGATTCCAACACCTTCCCAGCGAGCGAAACAAAATACCTACGCGTCTCCAACAATCCACAGCAAAACACTGTCCATTCTTCTCGAGCCGGCCTGGTACAGTGCCCCGCCGCATCAAAAGTTCCCCTTCATTGTATCCATGATGTAAAATTTTGACGTTTTCCTCAGAAGAACCCTCCAAACGCCAATTATGTGACAAATATTACAGCCGTTTGCAACAACTTTTAACCAGAACTACCAAAAAGCACTGCTAACCCCGTCGTCTGCCATTTCATTTGGTAATCGCCTGTCCCAGAAAATGATAATAGTAACCACGCAGCAGCTGGTAGTATCCCCGTTAATCCCTTCAATAAGGCAACTGCAATGGCACTACATATTGTTACGCCAAAAATTCCTCTGGTTTACGGGCATACTGCTCCAACACCTATGTGTTGGGGGTGGACGAAATTAATGCCTCAACTCCCGCGCTAGCTTCGAAAAATAAACGCAAATTTTTTTAAGGCTTCGGCTGACGCAATACGTAGCTCGAGGAATGACCCGCTATTCGAATGGAATTTGTCGCGATAAGGGTCCGTTACAGTGGGGCAAACGGCATGGCAAGTTTAAAAGTGCTATTGACCCTTAGTCCCTAACTGATGATTTGAGATTAAGATACCTTAAGACATATGTAACTGGCTAAGCTAAACCAGCTATCGCTAAGTTCGCCTACTGCCAATGTAGAAAGATCAAATGAGAACTTTAGCACGGAAATTTTGCACTCGATAGGTGGTTTTAAGTGCCCATCTGGAAAAATTCAAAAGCTCTTCAAATTGAAAATGCACAATAGCGGTAACACAATTAACTATTTCGGTTCCATTTCAAGTCTCGCCGGGGTTTTGAAACCACTTCCAAATGATTCGGACCTAAAGATGTCAACGCTGCCTTAAAGAAGCTACCAACCAACATATGGAAGTCATGGTCACTCCTCTTCGCCGTCAAAAAGCACTGGGTAAGGACTATTCTTCTGGACTTAAACGACTGGTTAAAACAAAGTCGAAGCGCTCAAAAAAGAGAAATACCGCCACTAAAGCAAGGACTGAGGATACCAACAGCTCAGTCACAAGGACCAAAGTTGCATCAGAAGCATTTGCTCAAAGAACGCATCAAAAAGCTCATCAGAAAACGCAAGAGATTTTTTTTGCTCATTTCATTATCTAGCTGCATATTGTATGTAGTTGCAGCCATCGGCTGAGGGAATGCCGGGTCTTTAAGGAAAAGACTCCGATCCAGAGAGCCAAGGTTGTAGTAGATGCAAAGCTCTTTTCTCTTGTTTGTTTTTCAGTGCGCAAGTCGCCGTAAATGTAGGAAAAATTGCTGCAACTGCTCCCGAAGCATCTTACCCTTGGGAGCTGAAAAGGTTTTTCCTGCTAAACACCTAACAAACAACATAAAAAAAATCGAAGTCAAAAGCTGTTGGTACTAACCCATCTACCAGTTAACCGCAATCAAACATGATGACCACTTTTTTCTGTTATGGACGCTAAAGTCCTCCTTCAGTTGACAGAATAGGAAATGATTACTTCTTCTCGTACTAATACTACGGCGTCGGCTTTATTCAACACCAATGAGAGTAACGTTTGGTTGCCCCATTGTCACTTAAGTGGACGCGGTTTGCAAGTTATTGCAATAAAAAAGATCAATGTTATGAATAGGGAAGATATCATTGACACAAAGTGGTTCAATTGACTGTCACACCTCACGAAGATCAAGATTTTAAGCTTTCATTGTACGTTCTGATGTGATGAAACTTTTAAACGTAGGTTCCGACATCATTCACGTTAAGTCCATGCAAGAAACTTACCAACGTCTGATCCTCTTAGTTCCAATAAGCTTTAGTAACATACATGAGGGGCTAAAGACTTCCCACATAAGTTAACTATGAATTATAATGTACGGCCCGAAAAAATACAAATCAGTACCCGGAATCAACCAACGTCGTCCTGGATAAATTTCAGATGGAAGATAACTTGGGTTGTTTGGAGTCCCTTGAGAGGGTTTTCATTAGATCGAAGGAGATTGTGCGTCTTCTCCATTAGTGTGGGTTTAAGCTTACGAAATTTAAACTGTTTTTCTGATTTGGTTCACCAAACTCATGGTAACCTCAATCTACCAAACCCAATGTAATTAGGTCCTAAATGGAATAAAATTCGCACTTTCTAGGGCTGAAATGGGATCAAAACAATGATGATCTTGATGTGAGTCGTGGTACCTCCGATACGGTCACTAAGACTCTTAAACAACGCTTGGCCTTCAGCCAAGTGTTTAGGGTACTTGATTCCATTAGTCTAGTGGCTTCAGTTACCGTTGGAGCTGGATTGTTCCTATAGGACATCTCGAGTGTCAGCGGGCCGCACTGCGACGAAGAACTGTAAAAAGTGTCCTCGAATGTATTGCAGAACTACCCATGCCTGCATAAATTACAATGCCGAAGAACTCCGGGAACCATCGAACATCTTGAATCACATATGTTTGGTGATATTTCACATGAACTTTTCAGAGCGTTTGCGTTTGTCCGAGCTCGAGTAACTGCTTCCAAGCGTATCCAGATTGGTCTCAAATTTTGTGGGTAAAGGTCCCGAGTAAAGCTCGCGTAGCACCTATGAAGATGATGGCTGTAACGAAGCTGGAGTTACAGGCAGCGCCAGTGGCAGCTCGATTGAATTAAGATGTCTGTCGATCTCTCTTGGTTAAAGTCAACAGGGTTACTATCTTGTTCCATCTCTCATGTATGGCATCACTCTTCAAACAGTCATCCAATCTTAATTGCAAAAGGTGTTTGCAAAATCATAGAACACATTAGCATAGACAAATAGAACCATGTGACCTCAAGTGATAACAGAACAATTCCCGTTCGACCCATGCACTGAAGTAGTAGTTATTATCAAACTAGGAATTGATTGCAATCAAATAATATGATGAAACTAACAAATCCTTGGCGGCATTCGTAACTAAGTCAACAGAGGAGCTAAAACCTCAACTAATTTCCTTCATGCAGTCTGTTCTTATCAAAAATTGCGACGAATATCAACATATGCTCTACGTGTGTCACCTTTTCATGAATGCTACAGTTCTGCCAATTGTGGTATAAAGGATCCCACTGAGTTTTTTTGTTGCCGAGCGTCATCTTCAGTATCTCCTTCAAGGAGAGTCCTTTAATTCCAAAGGAAAATTTTCCAAGAAGAAATGAGTTTTTCTAGGACGCATTGATCAGACCTTCTTGGATCAAATGGTCTGATCCGATTGGCTGGCGGGATAAAAAAAACTGGTCAAATTTGATGTTGATATAAAACATCTTATCGTCCTGGACACACGCCACCTATTTATAAAGCTGTTTCTCCGGCATACCCACGTGAAAAATCACAATCAAGGGCATGACTATCTGAGGGCTAAAATTCAGAAAAGTTATGGCATCCTCAAGCTCCGAATTTTACTGAATTCAATCAAATCTAACTGTGTCACGTGCAGAATGGTCCGAGCTTTCACTACCCAACCCATTATAGCTGACCTCCCTGTATAAAGACTTACAAAACAATATCCAACGGGGCCAATTGTCTTGCCCATTCTTCGTCACAGTTCGTCGGGCTACCAACAATCGGGGAAAATTCCTTTTCACTTGCTTCACTACTCGTGCTGTCCATGCAGAAATCGTCACGTCCATGGTTGCTAATTCCTGTGTACAGGGAATCGTCAACATCCGTGAGCGCCATCCCGTCTGACCACTGCCCTTTAACACCTAACCATTTTCTCATCGGTAATCGAGCAAGTAGTCTCCCTTCCGTCCTCGGTCTAGATGAGTTCGATCACCGTAAGCAGTAAGCCCACCCAAAGTCTTACGCTAACGAAAATTGGTCACGTATGACCAGGCTCTAAATTGACGTTCTAAGTTCCCGGCTCCTGCCGAGCAACACTTAAAGACCGGTGACTTGGCTTGAATAGATGGAGAGACAAGCCATATGGGATACTATTCTTTTTTTTCCAGATCACTGAACTTCATTACGGTTCCAAAATTACGGAAATTACCGAAATTTACTCATTACGGTCAAATTTCACCAAATGCATAAATATGTCCTATTCGACCACGTTGGAACATGTGACCTTACAGAAGTTTACTGAATTCGGTTAAATTTAAGCACAACTTTGAAGAAAAGGTAGTAACTGTTTTCTGTAAAAGTTGACAATATAGGTAGACAAAATGAATACAATTTGTACCTTTTTTTGAATTCTTTGTAGCCTTCATTTCCAATGCAGCTAACATCTACTCTATTGGTTTGTTAAGTCCTCGAAACGTTGTTTTAATTTTTCACTGAGTAAATGAACGAATATTATCCCATCAGATTTGAGTATTTAAAATGACTCAGAAATTGTTCTAATATAAGTAGAAAGCTCAGAGAAATTTCGTTTAGCATAATTTTGAGTTAAAAATATCACCATATCGATAAAACAAGGTGCTTTTCGACTTAATAATTTCAAGCGTTCTAGCCAGTTGTCAACCGAATATGAACCGATCATCAAAAAACTTTTTCTAACTAAAGCTCACTTGTTGCTATCATCATTAAAAAAGCAAATATGTTTTCCTGACTTGATAAAAAGTCATTATACATATAGTTATGCGCATTTTGAAAGAGATTATACCTGGTTATATCCGTTTACCTTGTTTTGTTTGAGACACTAATTATTATGACAGATTGAATGTAAAATAAACAAGGTGTTAATTAATGCGACTACAAAAGGTTTGCAGCCTACTCTCCAATTTATTTGTAAACTTGTAACTTAATTTCTCAAATCCGTCTTGAGTTGCTCGTGAGCTGAAGAAACGCTAATTTTAAGCGAACAAAAATAAATTTAAACATAGAAAAGTATCACAACTTAAAATTAATTTACAGAAATAAGTTTTGACGAAAATACTCAGTATCGCTTTTACTTTTCTTAATATGATCCTCCGTAGTTATATTTGAACTCTAGGGACAAGTTCTAATACTTTGGAAATTATTTGCAAACTTGTGGCTTTTTGAACTTTTGCGGATTTTACGGTAAAAAGGATGTAGCCTACGTTCTGCAACTCAATGTAACCGAAATTAGCCAAGATCAATTTGCGTTCCATCGAGGTGTTCTGTAATTTGGTCTATCGTCAATTAAGTTGCCTGCGCCAATTATTTCAACCGAAGTGTGAAAAAGGTTATTCATTGGAGGTCCAGTAATATTTCCGCGAGCCAATTTATTGAAAATCTTTAATCGAATACCTGGTCTGGTTACTAACTCGGTGTGGTGTCCAATTGTAGTCTTATACTGGCAGATCTGCATTTGTAGGTGGCTTCTTCATCTGAGAATTGTCTAAAATTGTCGGCATGTAGGCAAAAACTGCATTTTGACAAAACTGAGGGCAAAAAAGAACACATTTTTAAAAAAATATAACAGAAAACTCGAATAACCATTTTTCAACTTTGATTTTTTGGATTTTTTTTCTCAGTTTCCCATTCATTTACCGGAATACTAAAAATAAGATTAGTGCATCCAAAAAACTTTGCTCCAACATTGCTATATATTTTGTTTTATACATCAAAAAATAGACTACAAATAATTTATAAAACATTTTCGATATCCAGTCCTTATAATCATGATCAAGTTTCCTCAGATTCAGCATAGTTTTTCTGTAACAAGCTGTCTTCAAAACATGCAGACTACTTCCTATCAAAATTTTTGAATGCCCTTAACAACACCTTTCAAAGTAACGGAAAAAATACCCGACTAAATAAAAGTGTTGGTTAAAATTTAAGTTGATTAAAGTACTTAGTGGTTCAAAACACCAATCTTTGTTTTTAGTGGTCTACTACTTCATAAATAGCAGCAGATCAAACCTTAAAAATACTGGAAAAAACTCAAGCAGTTCTGAAGCAGTTTCAAATCGAAAGAGAAAAAAATCCTTTAAGTTCAAGGAGACTGCTTTTTGAAAACTATTCGAACTGCCTCTGAAATAATTTATGGAATATATGACTTTTGGTCTTACAAAGTACGCATTGATAAAAAACGCAATCATAGGTGAAAAAAATCATCCCATTTTGTGTCATGTAGCAGTTCTTTTTGGTATGGCTCTTTATAGAAATTGTCAGCAAAGAAAATTAGCAGAATGAATAACAATGTCCGGTTGTCCTGGATTCATAGTTTTTACTCACGAATTAACACTCATATCGATCGTTAGAGCTGCTGATGTGGAAACATGTGCCGTCGCACAGTATCTAAAACAATAATTATCAAAAAAGTTAAAGTTGATTTCCGGAAAACAAGTCATTATTCATTTTTAAAAGTATCATATAAGTTGCGAAGATCAGCGTCCCAAAAATATTTTTGTTGAAGCTATTATGTAATTAAAGCATTCCATAAACTGCGGTAAGATCTAGTTCAGCTCACGTGGATATTTTGTCAGACTTACATTGCATCATCCAGGAGATCCGACTTTAGATGCACAAGTTGGAAAAGACCGTATCTTTCATAACCAGTCGACTCCACACCCATCTGAAAAAAATAACCATTTCCTTCACTAATGAACAAACCCAAAAAAACAAAGAAATGACCGCTTTGATCTGTAAATCTAAAATTATTCTAAGTTTAAAATCCGAATTTTTTGAACAAATCCCTAATTTGTTTCTCTTATTTTCACTTTTCAGGAAAGTGTAACATAAAAATTAGGCACACATGAATTTCTGGCACAAAAATCGTTTTTTTTTTCTGTCAGCGTTTCCTACCCAATGAGGTTACTAATAGGAAATAATTGACAGATAATTTGCTCCTACTCGGTTTACCCACGAACCAACGAAGCGGGAAACATGAGCAAACAGTTTTCAGTGAACATTTTTCAAAAGTGTAACCAAGTGCTTATGATTCATATTGGCTTTCTTTCTTCTCGTTTGTGTAGGGCGCTTTGATAGCGTAAGGTTCTCTCTCTCTCTCTCTCTCTCTCTCTCTCTCTCTAAATGAGTTTTAGGGATCCGCTCAAGTTCAACTGATGACTGTAATCCAGGAAGTTGTAATCTAATTCAATTATTTCGAAATCTTTTTAAAAATTTCGTTTTAGTCTGCATCCTATCGATAAATAATCTTTTGAAATAAAATAAATGACTATACACAAATCCCCCACACACAACCACACACACACGCACACACACACACACACACACACACACACACACATACACACACACAAACTCCACGACACAGGCATTCAAAGGAGCGCAAGACATAGTTACAAATACACAGATACAAACACACAATCGAGCAAATACAAAAAACACACGGAAAAAAACACAAAGTATTCTCAAAAACTAACTCCCACACATAAACACACGCAAACAGACACTTAAATGGACATTCAAACAGAGACAAACAGAAACACGCAAGCACACACACACACACACACACACACACCCACGCACACACAAAAATACACACACACTGATACATAGACAAAATCAAACGCATAAACACACACAAAAACGAAAAAAAAACATATATAAAGACACAGGCATATACAAAAACATAAAAGCATATACCCACACACTTACGCGGAAACACTCAAACTAACTCACACACAAACACTCACACACAAAAGCACGAAGACACAAACACACAAACGTGCAACATTTGCAATTTTTTTGTACAGCAGACCGTGACTTTAATACAGGAGAAAATAACGTACATATTATCATTGCAATAAAAAACTTCAGAATTGGCTCAAAGAAACCTTAAAATAGAATTTTTATGGAATTAATCATTCTATCTTCCAATTTTTTTGTTTCTATCATAACTATCCAATTTATTTTGAATTCTTGCAATCTGCGTGGTCTCCATTATCAAATAATCTTGGTTTATAATCCATTATCAGTATAATCTTCCAATACCTATCAAGAGTATTTCAAAATAAATTTTCATTAATTCTGCTTTGCCTCAATTTAGCAAAAATTTTATCTGAATAAACTTATAAAAACCGATTAAATGTTATATGAGTGTAGACCGAAGATTGATTATAAGATTTAGAGTGATCAGCTAATGAAAATTGAGCATAAGATAAGCTTGACATAGCTCTGCTTGTTCAATGAATACAGAAAAGAGGCCTTGAGGAACAAGAGAGACGATGAGAATGGTTTATAAGAGACGCCTTTGTTCGAAAGCTTATGACTAGTTGTAGTAATGGTTGGCACACTAGGCTTGCAGGTAAGAGAACTACCAATCCAGGGCTGTCAGTGTTCACAATAGTTGCACCGGCTCAGACCACTTAACAGGACTTATTTATTATTGCCATTAATATTTACAAAACCAGCGTTTACCTAAGAATGTCATTTGAGACTTTGAGACATTTCATAATGAAAAAAAATGTTTGCTTAAAATATCATTTTGTTTCTGACTATGAATATTTGCAGTTGAAAATAGTGAAAAAATACCTTTTTCGTTGGAAAATAGGTTGACGTAGATTGCTTCAGAGGTTGAACGAAACAACCACTTAGAGCAGAACAACCTCGAATCAAACCGTCACCAAACAAAATAACAGTCCGTAATATTTTAATCATAACACGTACACATTTTTGTTCATTTTAGCGAGCACGGATAAATGTTGGCTTTTGGGAAGAAGGATAAAATATGAACTAACCCATATTGACTTCTCTTCGATTTCCAGTAGAGCTGGAAATAGAACTTCAGTGTCCGATATCAATTGTGAGTTAAGCTGTTCTCCCAGAATCTAAAAACATATCAAATTAGCAGAGTCCAGAACTTGTAAATTTGTTTCAAACGAAAAAAAAAGATTTTTTATACAGAAAAAATTTATAATTTTTCTTCAAGCTTTTTTGTCTTTGTTGTTAGTCGGGCTGAAATTCAATTGTCTGGTTTCTCTCTAACTTCCTAATCAATTTAATGATTGGCTAAACGATTAGCTTTGAATAATTAGACGGTTAATTGGACTCATTGCTCTCGGGGTGTTAGTGGGGATGTTCAACAGGTGGAGGTGTTGATTCAAGTTGCTATTGTCGAGGACGGGACCAAAAACTTACAGGGAGCGTCAAAATATAAAATCTACACGCATTATAATAGTCAAATGGGTCAAATAATCAATAAAAAACAAAACCTGACTCTTTGTGGACATTGTAATTATTTTTCAGGAATAAACTGACGCCAATTGAATTCGCGTACCTAAAGGTCAGAGAACATCACTTTGATTCAGAGAAATCTCGATTTTCATTTGTTATTCGGAACGATTTCAATAGTTTTTGTATCGATTCCGAAATGTCTCTGAATCAGAGCAAAATCTAGAATGTGTTTTTGAATTTCCTCTGAATTAGAATGAAAATGAGGAATTTACGTCAACACAGCAAACGCACACGAAAAAACTTCCAGTCGGATTTTTAACAGTTTTTTTTGTTTTGGAGCAAAAAGCCAACCACTCTATCAGTAAATAAAGGAACCACAATTTTGCTATGTTTTCTGTTATAGTAAAATAAATTGATATTGGTTCTCAGAAAACCGGATTATTGATAATTTTTATCCACCTACCTCTCTTGAACTCGGACAACCGTACATTGGTATTTTTTATTCTTCGATTTAAGCGTAAAATTATTTTAAGTAATTTTCGATGTTGTTAGTTTTTCAAGACAAAATAATTTTTAACCATTTATTTTTGACGCTGAGGTTCTATTAACAGTTGCGCTAGTTCAATCTAACAATGCTTCCAGATAATCGTTTTTGAAATTCATTTGTTAAGTTAAAGTTTAAAATCTGAAAAAGTCACTGACATAAACTGAAAAGAGCTTTGTATATAAACATTCAAAAGAAATTCGTACGTTCTGAATCAGAATCTGAATCAGTGAAAAATTAATTTTAAATCAAGATGTGATTTAGAGCCTAAATCAGAGTCGTAATCTGAGATGTTCAGGACAATTTGTGACATGAATCGGACTCCGAATCAGTACTGATAACGTTCTGAATTTCGTTCTTATTCAGCGCCGAATTTACTTTAGCGTTAAGTATTGGTTCTGCAGCATTCAAGGGTTAATAAGAGAACAATTTAGCAATGATAGGGTGATACTCAACAAAACGATGGCTAAAAATTAAATCAAACTTCAAGAAAAAGTTGTTTTTCGAGAGCATATAAAAAAGTCTTTATGAAGTTTTTACTTCCACCTCTTCATTGAAAAAGATTACTATAGCAGTTTAACACATTATTTTCTGGTGTTTTCCAGAAAAGTACAATTGGTTTAAAAAAATCTCCAAAATTTCCAGAGATCTTACTGCCGGTTTGAATCGAATAATGCTGGCTCGAAAATATTTTTACTTTTCCATTTTGAAGAAAATGCAAAATGCGAGAAAAAAATTGCAATTTTTTGTCCTCTTCCTCTCAAATCGACAAAATGTACCAGCGAAGAACACTTATATTCAACATTTTTTTCCGTTTTTGTTGATTTCCACATTCATCCCAGCTTATTGTTATGCGTCAATCTTTCCGCAATTGACGCATTTCCAGAAAAAAATATTTTGCAGGTCTGATGTTAGCAAGTTTTGTTATCTTCTGACAAATTCGGAAAAAATTCGTCTTGGTGATTAGTTTTTGATAACGCAAAAATATACGACACACATAAAAAAGATTTTTCGAAGTTTTTTAAAACACAATATTTAGCTAAATCACTTTTTAAAAAAAATACTGGCTTGTTTGTCACTTTATCAGAAAAAAAGGTTTCCTGGACTGTATGACTGCTTTCTGTGAATAGTTGCTTTAATATGGCTCCGTTTTCGTCTCAATGGCAAATAAATCTGCTTTGCAAATGGTTATACTACACCGCTTTTACTGTTGGATGATATTCCATGAGTGATCTTTGCAAGCTTATTAGCCTTTGGTGAAAATATGGTAACTGTAAAAGTTTTATTGTTTTCATCACAAGATGTCAAAAACCCATTCTACTTGCCTTTCTGTTTTTCAAGTGTTCGTCAACAACATCAAGTTGCAAGATATAGGGTTACCAGCAGGCCTGTTATTCACAAAAAAACAATGGAAAAAAATTGACGATCAGATACCTAATATGCTTTGGTACTGTATAGATTCTTTATTATCTTTCAGCAAAGTTTCCTAATCCCGCCTGTTATTTAATTTTAGATAGCACTTAAAAGAGCCTACTGGAGACTTATCATTGGAGCCAGTGCGATATTACTACAAAAAGGCATAGTAAACTGTATCAAAATAATCCTTTTTGTGCGTGGAACAGTCATACAGGAAAGAAAATAACACACAAAACCCCAATTGATTGATAATCAAATAAACTGCATTTACAAAGTTCTGGAGTTTAACATAATTGTCTATTTTCGTTCCTCTGGTCTTCCAGATAAGATGCGAGAAGTATGAAGAATATTTCCTTTTTCAGACTTTTGGTTTCACTTTTTAAAGTGTCATATTTTGAGTGCTCAAGGAACGGATTGGAATAAAAAAGAAAAAGTTTCATTCGTGATGAGGACAAAGTTTTGAAGACCCGATTGTGAGGGTTTTTGGGAACAAACTAAAGGCAAAGACTCAATTGCGTGGGTACCATGGTGATTTGTGGGTACAAGCTTGATAGTAATAAAACTTTCTGAGATTCGACTAAACTTAGAACAGATTTGAACCATGAGTTCCCCAACAAAGCATACCTTAATACAATGATTTATTAGAAAAAAAATAAAAATACACCTACAGTTCATTAAATTCAGAGAATTTGGGTTTTTATTTTGTAAAAACTTAACATGGATAGTTTCTGCAAAATCAAAGTTTTGCAAGAGAACCTATTGAAATCTGATTAAGAGAGTTGCGATACTAGTCTTGTAGGTTAAAATTAATTTGTAGTTTTTGAATGACTTATATTTACCAAAACTAAAAAGTTAAAAGAATGAGTCGAATGTTGTCATTACGTTTAAAACGCAATTTTTAAAAAGACTTGAGCTGAGTCCATGCAAAACCAATTTTTCAAAACTACCTTCCTGATTTTAATTGCGTCAGGACCCCCAAAAATCTGTAAGAAATACTTTTCACATTTGATCGATTAACAATCAAACTGCGGTGGATAAAATTGTAAACTCTAAGCTGTATCACAAAACAGGACAGATGTTTATCGTGTAAAAGAGTGCCAATATAAATGAAATTACAGATTTATCTAAATCTGAACTCTTTTTAAGCTAACCGATTTCGCAAGTGACAATTTCAAAATTTGTGTGAAGTTCGTTGTCTACTAATTTCCCACAACAAATCTGATCTCTCAAAAGTATTACTGTTATATCTATTACTCTATTTAATTTAGTGAAAAATTTTTTATCAAAAGTTCTTTT
The DNA here is from genome assembly GCF_964194025.1 of Convolutriloba macropyga. Classification (NCBI taxonomy): domain Eukaryota; kingdom Metazoa; phylum Xenacoelomorpha; order Acoela; family Convolutidae; genus Convolutriloba; species Convolutriloba macropyga. The sequence continues at coordinate 9,268,238 of NC_134479.1, read as the reverse complement.
TTGTGTCTAATCACTTATTAGAATTAATACCAAATCTTGTTTATTAAAATTATTTTCTGTTATTTTCTATAGCTACAGCGTTTCGTTTGACAGACACTTTTATAGGAAGGTGTAATTTATTTTACATTATCAATAATGGTGTGAACCCGTGCGTGTTCGTGGAAAACTTTTTTAGGCCAAATTTTTGAGGTTTTTTGGTTTTTTTCCACAAAACTTAAATATGAGCACTGCAGGCGTCATTTTGTTAGTAGAGTTAACGAATAAAGATTTTCCGTTCTTTTCTCTCAATCAAGATTTTGTTTATCGCAAAAAAGATGAACGGTGAAATTGTTAAGCATACGTTGGGCCCAATTTCGTAGGCGATAGGGTTGCTGTGAGCAAAATGCCAGCGCGAGAAATATATTTGTCCTTTGCAAATTTCAGGTCCAGCTAAAACAGGAGTAAATGTTGACTTTGATCACGATAAGTTTTTTGTTACATTATTTGCGAAATGAAACATTTTTTTACCAGTTCGAGGCCCCAGTTCAAAATTGCTATGATCTGAACATCGAAAAAAGGCTGTGTGTGTATGGAGGGGGGGGGGGGGGGTTGAGTTGCGGTGCAATCGAAGCCGCACGGACAATGACAGGACATCACAGCAATCTAATAGTGATAATAATACGATACAGGGTCTGACAAATCGATATTTTCGGCCGGGAAAAGATTCGATCATCAGCAGTTTTGAACAGGATTTTAATATGACCCAAGAATACCTGAAAACTGTAAGAACTCATTGTTGAATAGCAAGATGCGCACGTCACTTCGGGTTGTTAGCGAACCGAAAGTAGACTGTGCGTAGAGACTGATTTGGTACTTTACATTTTGAAATCCAGTTTGGAAACTAAACTGCAATTCCTTCAGAGCAGACTGGCACGGATCAGTTGCAGTGCACACGTTTGAGAGGTCAATACTATAAACACACAAAATGTACCCACTGAGTCAAAAACACTAATCCTCAAAAACATAATGAAACAAAACATAATGAATTGAAAAATGCCATGGTTAACTTCAATTTTGTTAACTTCATGTTGTTCACAAGAAAAAAGAAGTAGATAAAAAGTACTAGAGGTACTATAATACACGAAAAAAAACACATCATGACGAGCGTCTCCAGCTACAAAATTTTGCAAGCCAAATTAATCAAGTTTTTACCCACATTTACTTTTCCTATCTTAATACATTGGTCGTGTGAAACGTGCTTACATACTTTGAGGATGAAAAGGCGGCACCCCAAATGGAAATTGTCGTATTTTTTTATTCGATTGATTTGGAATTGCAAATTGCCTTTCGCAGGAGTGGAAGCAAAATTACTAGTTACATGTATAGTAATTAGATCATTTCTGAATTTTAAAGTCATGTTGTAATTGTTTAAATCACTTCCACAATTGGTACTTAAATGTGTGTACCAGAAAGCGAAATCTAGTATTTGGTGTTCTCTGTGCAAAAAATACTTCTAATAAAAGTTCGGTGGGCGTATCTTAATTGTCCGACATCGCTTCACTTCAAAAAAAAAAATAAAAATTTGTGAAATGCCTTACCGGAGAAAGTAACTACTAATCGCATTTCCTTGGAAGTATTTTCCATTTTAGGCAATTTAATTGCCGTGTGGAAACCACATGCGTATTCTAAGAGCTTTCCACATTGGCCGTCAAATGTCGAGAAGAAGTGCCAGCCACATTACTGTAAATATTTTTTTTTGGTTCCGGGATACGTTCGTAATGATACTGTGTGTGAAGACAATTGTGATCTTCGCAGTCGTTTAAGTTATCAATTGACAGAGAAAAATTTTCATGATCTACTGGAAATGTTAAGCATACAAAAACTTAACTGCAAACTGCACTTCTGTAAAAATCTAGTTTTTTGAATAAAACTTCCAGAAGACTGAGTTTCATTTTCGCAATTTGGCCTATTCTAGTTATAAAATATTTGCAGTTTTGAGAATTAAAAGACTTGCCTTTCGTTCTTGCTCTGCAGGGATAAAAAGGTTAGTCCTAAATACCTGTCGATTACCCACTTAATAATCGGCCACATAAATGATACTCACCTTATGTAAAATATCTGGTTTTGCAATTGCATATTAGTTTGGTTGCCTCGCCATAACAAAGTCGCCTGTGCAATTTGATCAGCAAATAGAACTGTCTCCGGTACAGCTGGCGGAATTGCAATAATCTCGCTATGCTTGTACGACGAAAATCCGAACACAGTTGAGAGAGATAAAGACACTGCGAAAAAGCAGCCACTGCATCCAATCATGTGAATATCTTCCAAATTCGATGAAATGCCAATTTCATCAAAATTATCAGCAAAGCTTAGTTGCAGTTCACGTGTTTGGCTGTCAAGTTGCTCTGTAATTGAACCATCAAAACTTTTATTTTTAATCATTTAAAACATTTGTAATTCCATTTGAAACAAATAACAAAAATTATACCAAAGAGCTTAAAGGTACTTGGAACGGTGTCAGGACAATTTACCCAATTCCATTTTACCCAAAGCCATTATATCCAATGCCATTTTACCCAACCTGCCATTTTACCCAATGCCATTTTACCCAATGCCAACTTACCCAATTTACATCCTTGCTAATTTAACCAGAACGACTATTTAGCCGACTATAATATAAATGGCCCGTGGGACTTGATATGAAACTATCACAACCGAACATGGGATTATATTGTCCACAAATATTTTAAATCATCCTTCTAATAGCGACTGCTAATTTGTTATCGGATAATTGAACGAAAAGATCAAAGAGCATTGGGTAAGTTGGTATTGGGTAAAATGGCATTGGGTAAAATGGCATTGGGTAAAATGGCAGGTTGGGTAAAATGGCGTTGGGTAAAATGACATTGGGTAAAATGGAATTGGGTAAACTGTCGCGTAACCACTTGGAACCAAAATCTATAAAATTTAAATCATGCAATCATTCATTGCTGTTGTTTCAAAAATAAAATGGATGATTAGTATTATTGAAATTGGAAAATTTGTTGTTTTCATTATAGGATAACTATTTTCTAAAATCTCCAAAGGTTGATATATATATATATATATATATATATATATATATATATATATATACAAGGGATGAGCTCGTGCTGAGAAGCAAAAAAAAACATTCAAATTCTGTTTTTTTGGTTCATTCTACGGAAAGTAATAAAAGTAATTATTCCATTTACGTACACACTGGAAAACAACTGATCTGCTGCATCTTAATTTAAAATTTTGCGTGATTTTGAAATCTTTCGTTCGAGCTTTCTTTTTCAGTGTTAAAGTTCTTAGAATTTCTTGTTCTTTAAAGTTCTTAGAATTTGTCAAAGCTCAAAGAAAATTTATAAGTGAGACTTCATCTGCCAGGACTTTATCTGCCAGAGACTTCATCAGCTGGAAGTATTTTTGTCTGTATTATTTTGTCTGTATTATAAGAGAAGTATATTTATCTGCCAGAGACTTCATCAGCTGGAAGTATTTTTGTCTGTATTATAAGATCTATTTTTTGATTAATTTTGGAAAAAACTCCGCTAAAAGATAAGTTCGATGAGTGTAAGTGATTATAGAAGCGTTAGTCGTGTTTTGTACGCTTTTGGATTCTTACTGAACAATTTGAAGAGTTAGTAGCCGCCATATTTTTTAGAATCTAATGAGCATCAATAATAGCGTATTATCAATTTAAATAGTAAATACCTGTAGTAAAGATTGCCCGGGGGTCGAGGACGTCGCTTAAAAAATTGTGAATAATACGTGCCATTTTTATTATGTAGAATTCACGTGTAACCTAATGACTAGTTCAGCTGGACGATTGAAAATTTTAATATATTTGTGAAATTGAACTTCACAATGTATTTTTCGCATGAAAATTGTAACTTGAACAAATTATCTGGACAAATTTCAATCTAATAAAATCTTCCAGTCTCGTAAATCGAACTAAAGTTGAAACTGGAAAAGATTTTTTGAGAAATTTTAAAAAAGAGGCTGTAAATATCGAAGACATGGGTTATAATTGCCCCAAGCGTTTATTTCAAATATTTAAGTTTGATTTCTAAATAAAACGCGCAGATTTTAATAGCTTTAAATCTTCTAAATGAACTGACGTTTGGAGTGGGAGATCAAATGACAATATTTTAAAGTACTACTAAACTTTCCTTGTTGTAAACTCCGCTTGCGTTTTCTTGCTTACATATTTCAGGCACCGTCAACTAACTTCAAGCTAAGCGTTGCTCACGTAAGGTAATTAAGAAAACATGTATCAAGATCGTTCGAATTGAAGTTTGTGAGAATCATTTACGGATGAATGCCATTTTGCTCATTAAAATTAGTGTCAATTGACTCCTAATGCCTTGAAAGCAAAAAGCAGCTATTGCACCATTTTATTTTGTTATAATTGCCTCGAACGTCCACTTGTTTCTCAGAAAAATATCTTCTTTTTCAGTGTTTCAGCAAACTCTACTGAGACATTTCATAGAATCATTAGAAATCATAATTTGTAACTTCATTAAAAGACAATTAATATCCAATTGACTTTAGAAGAGGCGTTTCTTAGGTAAACTTTCTTAAGATTCATCTTATGTCCAGAAATATTGTTAATGAAAAACTTATTTAAAACTTTGAATGTTTACAAAAAGGCCAAAAATCTTTAAAAGTCTAAAAAAATTGCGAAAATTTGCACATAGGTGGAGAAGAGGACATACTTGTAACTTATTAGCATTCGAGGTGTGGGGCTGTGATAGGGCTCACATTAGCTACTTTTAGGTTTGAAATAAAATGTCTCACAAGAACTGATGGTAAACTGTATATCCTCTGCCTTTTTTCATGTAACGTTCTGAGGGCTGCGCTTGTTAGCATGCCAAGCATAAAGTAGTACAAACATGTGAGTACCTGTGAGTTTATCAAACTACCTGTGAGTTCAATTGAAACCATATTAAGAAAGCCAGCTCCTCTCATTGAGATGTTCAGCACGATTATTTCCCCGTCAGCACTAGACCGATGAAGAGCATAGGTCAAACTTGTCACTGCAACAATTTCTGAAAAGTAGGACGAATTTATCTCAAAACATTGGCAAAACTTTAATAATTGAAGTCCGTTAATTTCAAAAAGTCAAAAACGATTCAGGTGGATACAGCCAATAGATCATGTTAGAATGTCGTAAGTATATGCTTCAAACTTTGAGGCAGATTTTCAAATACTCAATTACATTCACAATCTGAATCATAATCTGAATCAAAACAAATTGTCGGTTAAACGGTCATCAATTTTGACTCAAAATAGTCAAACTGGGCACGGGAAATTAAAATTTACTAGAAATTGTATCATTTTCTGGCAAATAATGTATATCCATTTACAGGAAACTGGTTGCTATACTCTCATAAAACCGCTGTTTTGAGAAACAAATGGATGACATAATTTTCATTTCTCAAAGCAATAGACGATTTAGCTTTTTTTGAGACAACGATTGAGAATTCTGTATCAAAATAATGATTTCTGTAGAATTAAAATTCACTGGGTTTTTGCGTTGCCAAAATGGAATTTCCCGGAACACAGTTACTGGTCGATCACGAGTCGAACAATTGGCCTCAATCAAAGTCTTTTTTGAGGTTTCTAGGAGGAGAGGTGCAAAATAAATAAATATGTCCTGGGCAAATTAGTTGTTGCAGCATTTGGCCTCATCGGCAGAATTTTAAGGGCTGACCGATAACTGACTTCGTTGACGATGGGACTGGATTCAAATTGAGAAATGTGGTCTGTTCATAAAAACAGTTCAGATTTCAAAATTTAAAGTGGTCCAGATAGTTTTTTTTTGCAATTCTAGTAGATCTATTTCGGTCAAAATTTTGCATCGAAAGTGCCCATGATCCTAAAAAAACTGCACCCTTGATGAAAAATACCCACAATTAGAGATAGGATCCACAGTACTAGCTATGAAAAGACGCATAGTCGAACTATGAAAATGCCATATGTTGATCAGATCAAGTGAATTGAAACTCATCCCTTGCAAAACTTGAAAAAATTTGTCAAGAACTTGAAACAACACCATTTCAGGGTAAATCTTGATAAGATATCGATAAGAGATTATCATGATAAAGCAGGAAATTTCTTGACAGCTCTTGAGAAATATGTTGATAACTGTCTTTATCCTTTCCAATTGTTATTCAATATATCTTGTCTCAGTACGCAAAGCATCTTCTGTGATCTCGACATGCAGAGTGATGGTGAAGCGGATCAGTGGCATTTTTCAGCCTTAAAACCATAAAATATATCAAAACCGAATAAAAAACAAATATGGACGCCACGAGACATCTTTTAGTGTTGCAAACGAATTCAATTTATTTTTGCATCTGCTGCAAACCATTTTGGTTCCATAATGTGTTTTATAGTAGAGAAAAACTGAGAAAGTTTGAATTGTACAAATCATTTAAAACTGTTAATAAACTTTTAAATATTTCAAATAAAATAATTTTTAAATATGTTTGTTCAAATTATGATGATTTCATGGCAAGTGCCTTGTCAAGATCTTGGCCAGATTTGCCGTGTTTTAGATTGTTTCTTATCAAAGTGTATCAATTTTCAGTTGACCGGTTATTTGGGCGTGGCGAGACAGTGGGTATAGTTTGAAGGGATGTCGTTTCAACTTCGTTAAAGATGCATTTTAAGGCATTATGTTGGAACAGTCGTTCACAAATTGAAATGTCTTTTAAATGCTTTCCCATTAATGATTGGCAAAATTGACTAGAAAAGATGAGAACTTTTCAATGAAAGCAAAGGAACGGGCGAGTTGCTACTTTATCTGGTGTCAGTTGATCAATATATCTGGATTGATGCTGGAGTGAATTGTTTGGTAACTTATGTCGGGCATTCAGTGTCAGAAAGTCTCTTGTCTATTTTTCCGGGCAAAAGTTTTCACTTTTGCCTTTTTATTGAAATCAGTTGAAAAAAGTCTAAAACACGAGACACATCGGTCGAGCAAAAGCGGCCGGGAAAAAAACCTGGGTCTCCGTATAAAAATTCCGTGGCTCGGTTTATAAAGAGACCTTGGTCGACACACGAAAAACACTCCGGACAACATATGAGAATAAATTGATTCGTAGTTACTCTTGTGGTTTCGGCTATGCAGTTTAAATAGCGACATTGTCTTCCCGCTCAATTTTTTCCATCTTTTCATATGTTCGACCTTCCAAAGTGAAAAGTTTTGTTATCTTCTGTTTTCTTCTGTATGTTAACTAATTATAATAATTTTACCTTGACAATCCGTCCCATTATATTCTAATCCATGGCCACACTCGCATTTGAATGACCCGTCGACGTTTTCACAAGTTGAGATGCCTCTGCATAATCCTTCAATTTCTGCACATTCATTCACATCTGGTGAAAACAGAAACAAGATTGAATTTCTATATTTTCAAATATATACACGTGAATTAGAGAACAAATTCAAGAAGTTTTCAGATCCCCCCACCCCACCCCCCAGTTATGTAGCACATGTAATTACATATATCAAATCAATATGTTAAAACATGGGGCGTGCGTTTGGGGGTGCGTGGAAGTTAAGGACAAACGCAATAGATCAAAAATGTTTAGAGAAAAATTAAGGACAAAACGCAATAGATCAAAAATGTTTAGAGAAAAATTATCCCGGTGATAGCATAATACAGGCAAGAAAATTCTAATATCAAAATTATATCAGAAATGTAAATACTCACCAACACAACCCAGAGTAGAGTGGTAGCGAAACCCGTGTGGGCAATGGCAATCAAATGAGCCCACCGTATTTTCACACACTGCATCTCCCAATCATATGGGACTACTGTTTCCATTTTTGCACTCATTTATGTCTAAACAAATGCAATTTTGCCACTATAGTATTGAATTCCGCATTTAAAAATTTCGCCTCTACGGTAGTGGTACATATGTTCAAATACACTTATGAGGTCTTGTTGCATTGCGTGCCTTTGGGTAACTCTGGAATCATTTTTGTTTGTTTGAATTAACAAAGGATACAGTAGTTTAGGATAGTTTGTCAATTATTAAAGTTTTTCGAGTTCAAATTTGACTGGCTTGCTTTTATACTTTCTGATTCGTGACTTCCTTCTTTTAACCATCGAAGGTCTGTTTGGGCAAATATCCATAATAATTCACAGGTGTTCTCAAATGAATCTTTCATCAAAGATGTTTTGAAGACAGGTCTTCTGAACTCAGCAGGACTGCTTCAAGACGTATCTTAAATTATCATAAACGAATTTTTTTGTTGTCCACTGTTGACTTCGAATAGTTATCTTGCAACAGCTGCAAATATTTTATAAGATCTTGCAATATAGTACAAAGTCTGGCAGGATTTTTGTCCAAAAACTTTCAAAATAGCTGTTCATCTGGTTAACAAAAAACATTCATCTTTCAAATATGCTAATCATCTGAGCATGTTTCAGCAAGATAAGCATTTGTTCTATTATGCGGCAATATTCGCGGGAAATACGGCTAAAATTTTTTTTCTTACGCTGCAAAAAAAGCGAAAAATTTTTTAAAACATCAGATACTATAACAATGTTTTTGTTCAGATGTTCGGCGTATTTTGGTTCATTTCGTCTTTCGAGGACTCATGCGTTTTTTGCGCAAATAAGTGCAAAATAAACAACCATTGAGAGCAGATCTTGGCTTAAAAGAACTTGAAAGCACCTTCAAAAAAGATCTTGGAAGCCTATTTTAGGTTCTTTAAGGTTATTTTTTGTTTTTTTGAGGAGAATATGGGTTTTCAGAAGCTTTATGCCATATTTTAGATAAAAACAAAATGAAAACCTCCAACTAAAGGGTACAAAAATGATGACAAAGAAAAAAAGGAAAAGGAAATTGAGCTGTTCACCATTCTTTTCATCGATTGGTTGAGCAAAGTGTAAGTCGTTCCGAAAGTATATTCGTCAAATGGAGTAAAGAAAAAGATTGATTAAATCTGGCTGTTTATCGAATAACTTAGCTTGCGTGTGAAAACAAAATTTTGCTTGTTTCTTAGAAAAAATTACTTAAAACAACATTAGCACCGGATTCACTAATTTAGATTGATAATAAAATAATGTTCGTTTATTTATAGAAAAAAAACTAGAGGAAGCTAGTGTTCCCATTTATCAAATTGTAATAAGCGAAAACTGACAGAAAGTGTTATCCTCATTTGCGGAACATAATTTTCACTCAACAAAATTTGCAGAGATTAGACATCTCTTTCAACCCGAAAGTGTATCAAGAGAGCTAGCTAATCAACACATTAATATTAACAACTGTACATACTTCAGAAAAATGCAGAACAAAAACACTTTTGAAAATATTTTGTTGAACTATCGTGATGGGTCGAGATCATTTGAAATGTTTTGTTTGCAATACAAAAAGATGCAAAGAAATTTTAAAATTAAAGAAAAAATGAAAAGCTCATCTTAACGGAATGGTATAGCAATTGTGTAACTCGGGTTTCACTTTAAACTTGAAATACTGCAATAATACCAGCTTAAATATAATTAGTATGTGTACTACTATAGTAATTACCAGTTATAAGCTAAAAAAGTATGACTTTTTTCTGCTCAGACTTAATTTTGGGGTATGAGTAAATTTCAGACTATACTGGATAAATTTAGCCTGGGCGAACTCTATGACCTCAATATAATCATAATGAAGAAATACTGCACATAAAGAAACCTAAAATATTCTGGAGATACCATGTCTCGGAACTGAATTAAGTGTTTGCTCTTGAAATGTGCTGATTCAGCGCTGAAATGCTCTGCGACTCAATTCCGGGTGGTTCTAGTTTTCATGGCATAATTTTGCAAACTGAATTGATTCATTTTCGCAATTAATGCGTTTCAACTAATTTGGTCTGCGCAATCATCTGGTGAACTTTAGCTTTGATTGAGACGTTTTAATTTTCTCTCCAACTGTCTTTTTATTGATTAAATTAACTTCAAATTTGATTAAAACTTTGTAAAGTGGTAACTTTGTAAACATTAAAAAGTTTTCTTTTATATAAAAAAGAAGATTAAAATTCACAGCACCTGTGGTCTCAAAGACTACAAATTTTGCCAATTCGGTTTTACTTAAAATTACTTTAGAGGGCCTTTTTGGCCAAAGAAATAAGTGAAGTGTTTTCAAAAAAAAATTCCTAAAAATATAAAGTATATGCAAGTACGAGAAGGACACAAATTTGAAGTTTCTAAAATCTGGGAATTTGATGATTAGGGATTCACTGTTTATGCTGTCAATTGAGTAGATATATGTTCTAAAAACATATAATGAAATCCGGCTAAACTATGACCGGCTCATTTCACCCGTGGGAGGAAAGTGATGAAATTAATAAGTTCGATCAACTTTCCAATGAAAATAATTGGACGGTGGATGAAAAAATATTAGCAAATATTGATTCACATACATTGAGTAAATTCCGATAAGATGAGCTTTTTTCTTTTTTTAATTTTTACTTTAATATTTCCGAAACGGTGAAATTGATTTTGGACGGTGGATCAAAAAACATTAGCATGAATTGGTTCACATACAATGAAAAAAAATCAGCAACCCTAAAAATTGTAACTTTTTTACCTTCACATCCCAGTACACTGTGATAGTCGAATCCATCTGGGCAAGAACAAAAGTACGATCCAACTGTGTCGTTGCAAACTGCATCTCCAGAACAAGCACTGCCATTACAGATTGTCTCCAGGTTAGAATTGAAATTCAAAGAAGCCGGGTATTTTAATACGATTGTTAAGAAAAAGCTGTTTTCACGTCTTGTTAGAAGGAGAAAAGTGTTTTAAGTCGGATTTTTTTTATAAATTTCATCCAATCTTACCATATACCTTTAGTTACTATATAAGGAACCAGACGTATTGCGCATGGATAACCAAATATATGACGGGAAAATATCATTTGAGATATAACTAATATGTATCTTATTCAAAAATCCAATTCCATAACCTGGAGACGATTACTAACGTGTTTTCCTCACACTCATCCAAATCTGCAAAACGAAAGCACTGCGCCCAGGCGAACGATACTTCAACCTTGTTACATCTTAATGAGAGTCGTCGTCAGATTTTGTCGAGACAAGTAACATTTTTCGAGAGACCCGAGGTCCTTGCTTAAAAAAATTTTGATTATTAGTTATAGTTAGGCAGGAGTGGGGGGGGGGGAGGGTTAAAAGGTCGTACCTAACCTATGTATTAAGATTACGTATAGTCTATTTTCATCAATTTTCCAAAGACGTCCCTTAAAATAGAGTGAGAACATTAGACCTGTCAAATTATCATAGATACTCCAAGGGTAATTATGAAATTTACGCCAGAGGGAATTGCGTCCAAGACTGATGATTGATTTTCCGCCCTAATGCACTTCAGATAATCTTATCTACTAAATAAAATCTGTCTGCAGAACTTTCACTTTCAAACACTTTATTTGCGCATAACTTTTTCAATTATCAATAATTTATTCTATATTTGTTTAATAATAAAGATTTATTTAGAAATAACTTAATTAGATAGAAAACTGTTCCACAAAAACTTCTTGGTTTCGATTTAAATGTTTTCATTTTTTCAATTTTTTTATTCGCGTGATGTAAAAAATGTAACCAGCATTTAAAAGACCGATATTTAAATGACAATGCAAATAACCGATATTTTTTTTAGGTTCTGGTAGTCTCTCTTTTGTAATTAATTTTCAAGATAATAAGCTTGTAATATTCGATTAATCTTTTTAACGCTGATTTCAAAGAAAATTAAAAAAGCACAGGAAACCAAATTTATGTTTTTTTTTTGTAGTTTCAGATACTGAAACCTCAATTCAATTTATTTTTGTTTCAAAATGTACGTAAGAGTACAACTTTATTGGATACTTTTCGAAGTAAAAATCAATCGTGATATTTTCACGGTCAAAGTTAGATGATTGGTTTGGGTTAATTGTAGTTTTAGTTTTTCAAACCTGAAACTACAAAAGGAGCTCTCCGAGGTTGGTCCGCTATATTACATGTCGCTAGGTTGTTTATAAATGAAGCTTTGAATGGTGATTTACTACTGGTTATTTGCATGCTTGTTACATTTTTCATATCATAAGGAATTTAAAAAATTGAAAAAGGAAAACATTTAAAACGAAATCAAGATGTTTTTGTTGGAAAAATTCCTAAATTATTAAATTATTCGAAGAAAATCTTCATAAAGTGTTTCAAAGTGAAAATTCTGCAGATAGAATGTCTTAATTATATAAGATAATCTGAAGTCTATTAGGGCGGAAAATGAATTATCTTTATGACGCATTTTCCTCTGAGGTGTTTATGATAATTACCCCTGGAGTAAAAATGATAATTTGACAGCTCTTTTGTTCTCCTTCTCTTTTTAGGTACGTCTTTGGAAAATTGTTGAAAATACGCTATACGTAATCTATATACATTGGTACTACGTCCTTTACCCCCCCCCCCCCCCCCCACTCTTGCTCAACTATTATTACTTTGATCGACCCCTCCAAGAATACTTGTTTGACCTTAGATCAATCCAGAACATAGAAACTATGATTGTTATTTGGCTTGTTCTACTTGTTGTTCCGTTCTTTGCCTTGTTCAACCTATGACCAAACCGCGATCCAATCCTGTTTCTGGTAGGTTTTCGGTTTGTTCATAATTAAGTCATACTTTTCGCTTTCTTCACTTTAAGTTGTGTGTTGATACTTCGTAGAAAATGATTGTGCTCAGACTTTGCAGCTATATCTTCGAGAACAATTTCGATAGTCTGAAAATTAGTTTTGAGCCAGTAACTCCCAGTAACCTCAGAAAGACTTCTGACCCACGCACCCTCCTCACATAATTTATCATCTGCTTTTGTTTTAAACAATAGTTGTCTTAACAAGTTTTCTTGCTTCATATGATTTTATTGATAGGGTCGACTGGTCACCACTCAAAGTTGCTAAAAAAAATTACGATTTGTGGTGAGTTTTAGTAAAAGTATAAGATTTGCGTTCAATGCGACGAATGAGTTGAAAAAAAAGTATAAAATGGTGCAAAATTTTTTTCACCGTTGAAGCGGTGAAAAAAATTTCTTCTCCGCTACCAGCATGCAGGAAGTGAGAGGTTTGAATCCGTTTAGGGCAGTTTCTTTTTTGTAGGAAATTCTGTGAATGAGTCGAAAAAAGTTCTTTACCGCTAAAAACCGCGAAAATTAGCACATTCAACGCTAAAATATGCGGGCGCTTTGCAGTGAAAAAAGTTTTTTTTTACCGCCATTCACCGCTAATCTTAAACTATTAAAAGAGATCATGTCAACAACATAAAACAGTTGTTCAGGGTATAGTCGCTTTTTGTAATCTACTATTTAATATAGTTTTTTTCTAAACTCTCAACTCTTCAAGCAGCAAATATGTGGATCAACTCGAATCAAATCTGGAACCAATAAGTATCTCAAATGGGTTCCCTGATAAAGAAAGTTGAGAGATTAAAAAGATTGAGTAACTTACACAATCTTGCCTAACGCATAATTTGCGTACGGAATTTCTCTTTCAACCTTTTGTAATTGGACAAAAGCCTCCGCTTTTGTCCAATCACGGGACTTAATTAACTGAGAACCCTGAGGCCATAGACAGCTTATTGAAACGTTGAAACCGAGCGGTTAAATAGCTCGCAAAGTTTCCGAGCTCATCTTGTATGTTTTGTTTAATTGAAATGAAAGGGAGAAATTATCAAGCAATGAAAATGGACTGCAATCATGCGTAAATTTTGTAAGCAAGCAAATGCTAAACATGCTTTGTAAGCTGATTAAGTTGTCTGAAAGACCAAGAAAGAACTACAGAGGATATCGCATGCAGTGAGCTCAAGCTGCAGCAGAAAATAAGAATAAATATTTTTAAAGGCAACTTTGTTGAATGCTAAACGAAACACTACAACGCTGGTCTTGGTTCGGAAAGATTCCCCAAACGCTTCCAAATGAATTTCCAAAATAACAGTCATTATATAAAATTAAATGACGTTGTATATTCCAGGTAAGCAATATTAGCAACTTTCGAGTGATTAATTGGCGTTTTCAGGCAAATAGACAGAAAGATTAGTCAAGAAAACTTCCGAAAGAGACTAAAAATAATTGAATCTGTTTTCAAAAACATGATGGCCATTCTTCAGTTTTTCATTGGAGTAAAGAGTTATTTGCCAGCTAGTGACCAACGTAGACAAGAAAAAATATTAAAAAAGAATTTCTCATGACAGAACTTATGGAGAAAAATTAACTCGTCTTCATAAAATTTATGCTAGGAAAAATTGACTTTACCAGAGCTCTGGTAAAAATAAATCAAATTCTTCAAGAAAATGTTGCATTAAAAAATGTCAGCATTTTGTCGACTGAAATTTTTCAATGCTACATTTGGAGAAAAAATTGAGTCATGAAGATAGTTCGATGTTTCAGAGAGGTAAGAAAAGGTGAGGTAAATGCTTAGATCTAAGAGCACAAGCGTTTTGTTTGTTTTTTTTTGAGGAGTAAAATTTATTCGTTGAAAACCTAAGCTTCCGAACTTTCAACACATCACCACAGCCCCTGTAAAATAGTGCATCGCACGGTACAATCTGCGTCAAAATTACAATGATGCTGTTCATCCGAAATGGACGTTTCATGCAGTCGAGAGAATACACATTTGTGGAAAGAAAGTTTGCTCCCAAAAAGCAGACGAACCACCAAAAACATATTTGGGAATTTTGGCGGAGCTTTGGGCGCTAGCCAGTCCTCGTTGCCGCCAGTCCGTGAAGCCTTCTATTGATAAAAATACAAAAATCTACGTAGTGCCACGTCGAAAATGCTAACGAAAAATGACACTGACAATAATCTTTGTCACTGGTCTTCACAAAACCCAAAAAATTTTGAAGTTTACCTTTTCAAACATTGGTTTTTTAATGTCTGCTTGACGAACAGAAAGTTGGCTAGAGAAATTTAGTCCCGGGGAACGAAAAGTAACAAGAGATTTGGTTATTGTAGACGATCAAGTCTAGGAGTTTAAGACCTGATGGTTAGCTCACTAGGCTTGCAAGCATCAAATTCAGTACCAGTTAACTTCAAATTAGCCCTGTCTGCTTCGACCCCCACAGACTCCCTATATTTTTCTTGTCTCACTTACCGACACATCCGAGAGAATAAGTGTACTCGTACCCCACAGTACAGACACATTCAAATGATCCGTATGTGTTCACGCATTCTGAGTCCAATCCAATACATACAATGGGGAGATCAAGACATTCGTTGTTGTCTAAGCAAAAGTAGTGTGTCGGAATATAAATATGTTGTTAATGTATTCTTATTGTCAAACCTTTTATCACTATTTCTACAATCCCTATTCGAAATTGGTTGGTAATCTTTAAGAAAACGCTCTCTCTGAAGCGAGGTGGCGAATGAATCGATATTTAACGTCTGGGGTACCTTCCCCTACGTTATTTACATGGTCTGTACTATAATTTTTGTCGCGCTAATTCGAATCATAAGCGGGTCGTCGAGCCGTCGGGCCTATACAGTTAACAAAAAGTGTTTTTCAATATAGTGAAGGACTTTTTCAAACCAATTGAGCGGCTAAGTAGGAGTGGGAAAGTCCAAATGGGTTCTAAAGCCGAAAAAATTGTCGTTCTAGATGGTCTGAGACCGAGGTACTTAACACGTTGTCAGATTTCGCACTCAAAATACTATCTATATACAGTTTAACAAAAAGTGTTTTTCAATAAAGTGAAGGACTTGCTCGAATCAATTGAGCGCCTAAGTAGGATTGGGAAAGTACAAATGGGTTCTAAAGCAGAAAGAATTATCGTTCTATGTGGTTTGAGATTGAAGTACTTAACACGTCAGATTTCGCACTCAAAATGCTATCTTTATACAGTTAAACAAAAAGTGTTTTTCAACATAGTGAAGGACTTGTTCAAATCAATTGAGCGCCTTAGTAGGAGTGGGAAAGTCCAAGTGGGTTCTAAAGCAGAATGAATTATCGTTCTATGTGGTTTGAGATTGAAGTACTTAACACGTCAGATTTCGCACTCAAAATGCTATCTTTATACAGTTCAACAAAATGTGTTTTGTTGAACTGTCTTCTTTAAACCATACTTTGTTGAAAATCTTCCCGGAGGAGTGACCAGAAAACATACTCCCACTGGCACAATTAAAGGAAATCTTATAAGTCGTCGAACGGAGGCGAAATTGATAGAATATCGACATCGAGGGAGTCTTCCGTGTTTGGTGTTTTCAAATTTTTTCTGTGTTTCCAAATTGTTCATGACTGCAATGTTTTTGCGGATCCCAAGTATCGGCTAAGGGCGCTAGAAATGTGAAGGTTGATAATGATGAAGAGCCAGCTGACTTGGCCCCGCTAATGCGGATGTTCACCGAGCCGGATGTCAGCAGTTCACAGTCGAGGAAGAAGACTCTGCTTGAGAGACAGAAATTTCTGGCAGAGAAGGGGGCAATGATTTATAGTGATTACCTCTATTGTATAGAACTGGATCTTTGGATTTTTGACAATGTTGTTTTGTATCTCCTAATGATTTTTCGAATCTGTTTTGAGTGATCCATCTGAGTTGCAAAACTGTTTTAAAAAACTAATTTATGATTTCTCCTCTGTCAGCTATCTAAGAACGACAGGTAAAGTAACTAATCAGCATGTGCCGCAAGTTAACAAAAGCACCACTGAAAAATGTCAGCCTGCCACGAAGAACACGAATTTTTCCCTTAAGGCAAAAACTTATTCATTAAATTTTAAGACCAATTTATTTAAATAAATTGGTCTTAAAACTTTATAAATAAGTTTTTAGTCTGGTTGTTATGCATTGAATTTCAGAAGAATAAAACGAAACTAAAATAAAATAAATAACAGTTTTACTTCCTTGTGTGACCTTTCGTCAGTTTTGTTGATGTCACAATTTTGTTTCCAGGAGCTTCTTCCAGTAGTATGAAAAGAATATAATATAGAGACAAAGGAGTTCCTGCTGCATGCATGAAAATTTTGTCTGATGATAGTCCACATGCTTGCACTAGCTGTTACGTCCATTCGAATTTTTCTTCAACTTTACTTTTTGAAAAACTTTGCATAATTTCCTACATCAGCGCACAATTTCGAATCTTGTCAACTACTTCCCAGGATGAAGTCCGTGAAGCTCCGTCTGGCCCATACCGAAATTGGGTCTGTTCTGTCTGGCCCATACTTGAATTGGGTATGTTCGGTCTGGTCAATACCCAAACATTGGTCTGTTTCGACTGGCCCATACCCAATCTTCGGTCTGTTAGGTCTGGCCATTACCCAAACATCGGTCTGTTTCGTCTGGTCCATATCCAATCTTCGGTCTGTTTTGTCTGGCCCATACCCAGTCGCGGGTCAGTTCGCTCTGGCCCATATCCAATCGTTGGTCTGTTTCGTCTGGCCCGTACCCAGGCTTCGGTCTGTTTGGTCTGGTCCATACCCAATCCTCGGTCTTCTTGTGATAAACTGGAGATCACGAATTCTCTTATGGAAAGCTGTCTAAACTCATCCATTGAGTCAGAAAAATACACTAAACGATATACTACATAAAATTTGTTGTCAACGGTTGCGTTTTGTTTTCTTTGGCAATGCATTCATAATTGGTTTTTCCTTAGATGAACCAAAGAGTGCAAACATCAATTTTTATGAAATGAATATATTATAGCAAAAGGGTAATGCAAAATGAATATATACTTCTGGCCCAGGTCTTGGGTCTATTCGGTCTGGTCCAGTGTGGGCCTTGAGTCTGTTCGATCTGGCCCAGGTACTGAGTCTTTTCGGTCTGGCCCAGTGTTGGTCTTGAGTCTGTTCGGTCTGGCCCAGGGTTGGTCTTGGGTCTGTTAGATCTGGCCCAGGTACTGAGTCTTTTTGGTCTGGCCCAGGGTTTATCTTGGGTCTGTTAGGTCTGGCCCAGTGTTGGCCTTGGGTCTGTTCGGTCTGGCCCATACCTGAATTCGGGTCTGTTCTGTCTGAATCCCCCTGTCCGCGACCCAAGTCCGTCTGGACCATACCTGACTTGGGTCGCGGACTTCATCCTGGGTTGATATCTGATCATAATAAATGAAAATCTGATCATGGCCATCTTTCGTCTGGATCACATGGTCTGACCAGAGGCGGGCAATTTCCAATATTCAGAATGTTAATCCATAGTCGAGGAAGTTTCCATAGTACCACATGGTCGACACAGACACGCCTTTTGTCGTTTTTGCTTAGTGGCAGTTCATGCTTAGGCGTATTAATTCAAGTATGTTAAACTTTTTGTCTGGACTGACTAATCATTGTTCATGTTTGTCTGGATAAATCTGTTCTGATTTCTATCTCAATTCTCAATCCCAGAAAGGGTTTCAAAGGGGCTAGTTTGTGTGACATTCCAGGATGGATTATATTTAAAGCCTTTTAATGAAAAATTGATCAGCTATAGGGCACATTTTTTCCTTTGTGTAATTTGTTCTAGGGCATTATTTGTTTTTACTTTGAGAATAACGTTGTTTGCGTTTTCGTTGGCATTTTTGAGACACGTGCATATGTTCACTTGGTTTTAAGTAAGGATCACAGTCTCCTCTGGTGCATGTGGTTACCCGGAGCTACCTAAAGGAGTTTTGCAGCCCTGAATCAGTACAATTTGCATCATGCAATTTTTGAAGATCATTACTATGTACATGTCACTTCTGGTTATGTATAGGCTGCATTTTATCAACCTAATGAGTCATATGCATGCAAATTTTATGCACATTCTTTCTCGCCTTATGTATCTAACATGTACATGTACTTGCAGCAGACTGCTCGTCAGATGCACATAAGTGGCGCCAGTCTGATTTTGATCGGGCCAGGCGTAATTACAAACCACTTGAGCGTGAACAAATTCATTCTGCTAACGCGAGATAATTGCCCCTATTTGTTCTCGCTCTACTACAATTTATAACTCTTTTAATAAATCCATGCATTCGCTTCTCTTTTATTAAATCCATGCGCACTCATCTCTTTCATTATAACTCATCCTTTGCACTATTTCATTATAACTCATCCTTTGAGGGAAAAAGGAAAGGAAAAGATGACATGAATTTATAAATATAGGAAAAGATGACATGAATTTATAAAAGAAGGAAAAGATTACATGAATTTAAAAATGACATGAACTATAATGACATGAATTATAACTTATATATATATATATATATATATATATATATATATATATATGAAGCAAATTAATAAGATCGGAGTTTCATTAGTTTTAGGTTCCAGTTCTCTGTTCTTTCTTCTAGCTGGAATTGCACTTCAACTTTGCTTTAATTTGGTAAATATTGTCATTTTCAGCTTGCAGCTCTGCCTGCGGGATCAGTGAAGAAGATGGCCAACTTCACAAATTCTTGGAATATTGCGCCCAATCGGGAATAGCGGGAAAAGATGGTCCACTGAAGGGCTGGATCGAATTCGAGCGTGTCACACGTCGCTCCAGTCGCCGAATTCGAGCCGTACAAATAATAGTCAATTCACCAGAGTATCATATTTAGTAATCTGAAGCAAAATAACACAGCAGCACCAGTGTTTCGACAAACACTAAGAACGTTTATAGAACATTGATAGAACTTTGATATAGAACATTGATAGAACTTTGATATAGAACATTGGTTGATCATTGATGGCTGCTGATTGCGAAAACAGCTTGATGACTGAAAACAACTCTGAGTCGGGTAGAAAGGAACAGGTTGGAGAAAAACTTGAAGTCAATTAGTTTAACCAACTGAACACAATATTAAGGTCACGGATATTAAGGGCCAAAGCAACTGAACACATGAGGTAATATTAAGGTCACGTATATTGAAGGGCCAACGCAACTGAACACATAAGGCAATATTAAGGTTACGTATATCATAAAGGCAAAGGAATTATAAAATCACTTATCAGTTATGTTTTGCGAATTCTCTGAATACCTAAAGAGTAAGTGCCGCCATATGGCGGTAACCCTCTCCATGCTTGTCAAAATGAAAACGACAGGCGTCACTAAAGCCTTCGCGCCTTCAGATGCGGGTGCCTTTCAAATGACAACCTAATTTATTGCGTAGATACATATTGTTCTTCGAAACCAATTGGGGTAGAAGGTCTTTCCGTCGCATATGTCCCGCAAATTTAACCTCCGTCGGCCATACAGCTTCGCGAAACTCAATAAATTTTTGACATATATATGAAATTGACTTTGATTTTGCATCGTTATCGCCGACAATAACAAACAGATGCGTGTATTCTGAAGCCATTTTTGTGAGCCCAATCAAATGGTTGCATCGACAACCACCTTCACTGTTATATGTTGGGCTATCAAAATTGATTAAAAGATGTTAACTGATATGAAAAACAGTATAATCAAAATTATGAAAAAATTGTTTTACCTATATTGCTGCAAGAGCTCGTCATTCTTTAGATAGATTTCTGAGTCCCGCAGATTGGAATCTCCAATTATTAGGACCTTAATCTATAAACAAAAGCTTAATTAAAAAGGAACAAAAAAACTACTAATACCATTAAAAAATTGGACAAAAAATTTAAAATCAGTTTCGCAGAGCAGAAGCACACTCACACACACATACACACACACACACTCATACACACACACACACGCACACACACGCACACACACACACATAAACCACACACACTCACACACTCATACACACACATACACACACACTCACACACACACACTCACACACACACTCACACACACACAGACACACGCACACACGCACAGACACACACACACAAACAGACACGCACACACACACACACACGCACCCACACACACACAAACACACACACACACACTTGACGATTTCGACGACTTCGACCCCAAAGACTTTGACCCCGACGACTTTGACCTCAACGACTTCGACCCGACGACTTTGACTCCGACTCCCACCTCGATTTCAAACTGACAGAATTATGAGCTCTTTGATGATGTCTCTTGAGATTGGAGGAATATATAGTTTAGAACGGGCAAAGGTCACATTCCGTCGGTTTAACGCTTTTCTGGTGAACGCGGGCAACGTGCCTTGCAGTGATGTACTGCGCACGTGATTCATACCGCAAAAACCGCACTCGTAGCGTTTCCCCTTAAGTTCATTCACGACTACAGTACTTGAAGCTGCCCGTCTTTTGTGCGAAATGCGTAAAAGATCCATCCTTTCATTGTCAATATCAAACGCCTTACTGACCGTGACAATACCATGACATGACTTTTTTTCCGGATCTGCAGCTATAAACATAATTTCCTGTTGGCATTTAATAATAGATTCATGCAACTCAACGGTTACAATGACCTGGTCCATTTCGATATACAACAATTCAATCAAAGTCTCGAGTCAACAAAACAAATTTCAATCACAAGTTTCAATCAAATCTGAATTACACAACATATGAAGACCATTGAGTACTATTGAGTCAACTACTATTATTGAGTCTACTATTCAAACACTGGAAAAAGGTTAACATAAATACACTGATTAAGGCTGGGGTTGACATCCCACGGGCTTAATACATTGGTGCATTCACATCATTCAGGTAGAAACGGCGGAGGTCGGTAAAGGTCGGCGGAGGTCGGTGGATGTCGGAAGTCAACGGAGGTCGGTGGAGGTCGGTGGAAGTCGGCAGAGGTCGGCGGAAGTCGGTGGAGGTCGGTGGAAGTCGTCGGAGGTCGGCGGAAGTTGGCGGAGGTCGGTGGAGGTCGGCGGATGGCGGAAGTCGGCTGAGGTCGGTTGAGGTCGGTGGAAGTCGGCGGAGGTCGGCGGAAGTCGGCGGAGGTCGATTGAGGTCGGAGGTCGGCGGAAGTCGGTGGAGGTCGGAGGTCGGCGGAAGTCGGTGGAGGTCGATGTGTGAGTTAATTGTGGTGTATTTCGTAGAAGTTCAGCTAGATTGCAGCTCCGGGTATCGCCACGTTGAAAATTGCATGCATGATATCAGTCATTCGAAATTATCAAAATTTGGTATGTACAGTCTGTTAGTTCTTTGTATGTACAGTCTGATCTGAGACATTCTATCAGTGTTAACCAATAATGTAAATGATGCTGCGAAGAAAAAGGACAGACTGGGATGCTGCCTAATTGAGTCTGCGCAGACTGGCAAAATTGTTTATACTGCTATTTGTCTGGTAAAGTAATGATTACAATTGAAAATCAATGGTACAGCGCTGAAACCCACTGCTACTAAGGTACGGGTATGCTAGTGATATATATTTACGTCAGCAGCTTTTGGCTCTTGAAAGATTTTAAAGCGTTAAAACCTAAGCGTTAAAAAATTTGAATGACTTGGGTCAAATGTGAATTCAATTTACCTAAGATGGTAGGAACATTGCAGAAACAAAAGATAATTACAGAAACGAAAAATTGCGATAAATGACTATTTATGATAAACTTATGATTTATGATTTATTTTTGATAATATATGATTAATTGTCACTGTAGTTCATCAGAACATTGTAAGCTCAAAAAATCCGAATGAAAACTTCACTAAAGCGTTACAATTTAACAAATTGGTAAGTTTAACAGAGTTAAACTTACCAATTTACTTTCAAAACGCACGTGAGAACAACTTCAAAAACTCTTTTATTGTCATTGAAAGTGCTGTTTGGGAATTTCAGAATTACATTCTGCGCTTATGCTTATTAGACATAGAATCTCTTTTTTTTTCGTCTGAGTTGATGACTAATGCATGTTGCTTTCGCAAGAGAAATTGCGTAGTAAGACAAATTGCAGCTGCTTCATTTGAATACCTGTAATAGTTGACAAAGAATTGAAAAACATTGTTTTTTTATGTTCTGGGCCCAATCAGACTGCTTCGGATATTTTTTTTTGCAAGTTGAACTATCAATTTGCAAAACTCTGGGAAATTAATTTTTACATGGCCATTGAAGGAATTGCTGAACAATGGAGCATCAAATTTACGCCATTTTCGATCTATCAAGACATAAAATGCCAAATCGAGGGGGTAGGCACAATTTTTTTTACAAGATATCACTAAGAATTTATAATCAAAATAAAAACATAGTGATAAATTTATCTGGCATAAATTGTGTCTCTTGAATTCTGACAAAAAACTGCAACGCAGATTCTCAGAGTGGGCAAACAAAACACTAACAATGATAGGTTATCCGAGCAGCATATTGAAATTTTAAAGAAGCTGATGATATGCGTTTTTCTAGCAGCCGCAATGATTTGTTTCCAATGAACAAAAAAGCAACAAAGTTATTTGATCGGCATATCAAAACTTCTGAAAAAGTTGATGAAGTGCGTTTTTCTAGCATCCAAAAGTTTTTTTTTCACGGAGCAACAATTCAAAACGCTAAAAGTTTGCCATTGAAACAACAAAAAGGCCACATGTTTGAAATTTTTCCTGGCTGTTAAACCCGACTGAAGAAAAATTTGGGTCTGAATCAATTTCAATTATTCTATAATGCTGTAAGATATCATTGATGTGTGTCTACTGATCGAAAATTTAGTAATGTTGACGTTTGTTAACGACTACTTTATAAACAAAAATGACAAACCTCGTGGTATAAAACTGCGTTCCTGGTCGATAAACGAAGATCCTACTCCGCCGTATGCGAATTTCGCTCCCTATTTCTGTTTATTTTCATAGACCTGGAAAAGTTACCCAAGTTGCTTTCACCAGAAAAGGTAAAAATTTGCAAAGCTTCGAAACTTGATGACTGAAAACGCAAAAACCAAAGCCATTTGAAGCTGAGAAAGAACTTTTGTGAAATAAATTCGATCTTTATCTTCCAATTTTTCTCCCGAGTATCAGCGAGGTTTATTTCACCAAACAGCCAGATATCTTCTTTAAGAAGCGTTATAAATATTGTTGATTTTACAGGAAATAAAAGGAGAGAATTTTGGTGGAAATATCAATTCTGACAATAACTTATCAAGGCAAGATCTTAAAAAGTTCTAGTCGAAAAAATTGTGACCATAAATAAAATGATCAGACGCAATACCTGTTACTTTCCTATCAAACAAGGCCATCTAAAGGCAACCTATCGACGTGATTGGTCTACACTTCATGAACAAATTCTACCCCATGAAGGGTGTCTTTCCGATTATAGCCCGCAAAGACATCTCACGTTGAGCTCTAATCGAAAAACAACAATTGAAAACAAATTTAATCCCATGCTGCTCCTGGCTGTATGTTTTACATATTGTGCTTGTTTGCCAGTTGTGCTATTCTTCTTTAAGATTTTGAAGTACAATTTTGTTGCATGGATCACTACTGTCAACATCGTTTTGCTGGAACAGTTAACTCTTGAGAAAAAATGAAGACAACACTTTTTTAAATTTTTGATCCTGCATATTAATGCACATATATTGCTTTTTGTATCCCCAATAATTGCTAGGAAATCACCTTCACCAGCCCTAATTATTGCTTACACAAGAACTTCTGTTTAACATTAAGGAAGCAAGATTATAGAAAATGTTGCAGAAAACAATCCGTTGTTTAAAATTCAAATTAAAGTTGTTCGGCAACTTTACCCTATTTTTGTGACAGACTAATAGTAAAATATTGTACAACAGTCCGTTTTTAACTGATTCAGAAGGAAATTTTATTGTTTGTTCCTTTCTTTTATTTTTTTTCTGTCTTAACCATAAAAAATTTCTATTAGCTCGATTTGATTTCGTCATTTGGCTGTTAAACCGATTCGCGTTTTGCTGTACCAGAAGAATTAAAGATGTTGTATACATGATTTACAGGCCAAGCGTCTTACAAAGTTCAATGTTATATGGTAAGAATCTTATAAGAACAACGGTTATCTGCTAAGAATCTTGTAAGATTAACGGCTATCTGGTAAGAGTCTTGTAAGAACCCTTACCAGATGGATGAAACAAAAGTTTTGCAATAGTCTTGCAAGATCTTAGCTGATAAATCGTCCCAATTTGACAAGGGTACATCGTCATCCGACCATATATGAAGCTATCATAGGAAAAACATCATACCACGACTCTAAATTCGTTCAGTCAGCTTGTGCTTTGAACATCTGTTTTTCATTGGATTAGCCCAAAGTATAACATTGAAGAAAAAATTGAATTCTGGTTTTTTTAAGTATAGTGCTATAGATTTTAAAGCAGGATGCACAGTTTTATATTTTTATTTTAGTTTAATTTTAAAGATATATTCATTAAAAAACTGTAAATTATTGGCATTTGATAAATAAATTTGGTGTTCGGTTCTTAAGGAGACAACTCAAGTGGATGCTATTCAAACTCTGAGATTAAATTTGAAGTATTATCATCAACGATAAAATTTTTATAAGGTTCCCAAACCAGGAAAAAAAATCGAGAATTAATGAAACATTAACCGAGATTTTAAAAGGAAAATTTTTTTTTCTAATTTTCAAGCAATTTTTTTACTGGTATTTAGTTGAAAGTGGTCTTCATTTCTTTTTCTCAGATTGTTGTAAAGTATTTTAAAATGTTTGTCAATGTAGGAAAACTTGTGAGTAAAAATTTTATGAAGTTTGAGAGGTATAGCGGCGTTTAAAAGCAACGAAGGAGCACAATTTTGATGATCTTGATTTTTAACTTAATCCTCCAGTAAAATAAAAATGATAAAAGGTTATCCAGGATCTTTTCGACTTTTCAAAGTTCTTCAACGGTGATTTTTTACCCCTATTTATTTCTCTGGAAAACATATTGATTGGCAGAAATTCCGCCAACAAAAACAATCACGTTGGTATTAAAAAAGCCCAAACAAAAAAAAGTTTGAAAAAATGTTTTGACTCCATCTACTATAACATGGAATTTTATTAAACCTTAGTTATAATATATCATATATTGCTATTGTATGTTATCTAAAACGTAAAAAATTATGAGAAATTAAAAAAATATTTGGTAAC
Source organism: Convolutriloba macropyga (assembly GCF_964194025.1). NCBI lineage: Eukaryota > Metazoa > Xenacoelomorpha > Acoela > Convolutidae > Convolutriloba > Convolutriloba macropyga. The sequence continues at coordinate 9,242,353 of NC_134479.1, read as the reverse complement.
TTTAAACCTCAACGTTTTTATGTTTTCTCAAGAAATCAAAAATTTTAAAATGTCTCCTCGACAATCGTTTCAGTTTACCAAGGGCCTTCTTTTGGTTCCACAATTATACCTGTCCGCAAAAGTTATCAATCTGCCAAGATTGTTTTAACAGAAAAATTAGGGCTAGTATAAAGATGCTAGACCCCAAAGAAATTTGAGAGGTGTGAACAATTATAGGTGCCAATTGCCGTAAAATAATAGCGGTTGATGTTTTTTAGCCTCAACGTCTTTAAAATATTATTACTCTCACGGTCATGCTGTAAAAGAGGATTTCGTTGTATGAGCAAAATTCTTAGTTACGTGAATTGCTTACAATTATTAATATTATTAGACCCAAAAGATGAATCGTTTAGGTTTAATTTTTTTTGAGAAGGATGGACTGGATGATATTATCTTATTCATGTAGAACAGACAGTTTTTTATACCTTGGCATCCCAGTTGATTGCTATAATGGAATCCTGTTAAACACAGACAGTCGAATGACCCAAAAGTGTTGTGACAGTTCGCTTCTCCGATACAAGAGTCGATGTCATGACATTCGTTCACATCTGAAATCAAACAATACAAGAGCCGTGCGATGAAAATTTGTAAGAAATTATTCTCAAACCATGCATGCTAAAAATAAAAAATGGAATTAGTTTTCAGAAAGTGTTTGGATCTGTTTTCTTTTGTCGAAACGTTTAAGGGCAAAGCATTCAAATAGAAGAATTTTAAATTTTGAACCAAAAACACACTAAATAATGTTCAAGTATTTTACCTGAAAGAATACCTTAGTTTACCTTAAACTGTTACCGAGTAAATTGAAATGAATAAATTATATCATTAGATAGAGAATTTTTGTGCGTATTATATCAAAACTTTCGCTTAGATTTTCCGTTCTAAATGCAACAAACGTATTATTTCTGAGAAATACAAAGGCCAATTTCCCCCCTAGAATAACTTCCAAAATGGCTCAAAACTGATCGCTTAGCCTAACAAATTCGGTTTTTTGAACGGATTAGTTTAAATTGGTGACCTAGACTAACCCGGTGCAACGATTCCTACTAATCTCACTAGGATTCCTGATTATCTTACTAAAACCTGCTTTTCCGTAATTTCCTGCTCGGAAAAAAACTTTCACCCGCTTTTCCGTAATTTCCGGCTCGGAAAAAACTTTTACCCGCTTTTCCGCAATTTCCTGCTCGGAAAAAAAACTTTCGCCTGCTTTTCTCGCATATCCTAGTAGGAAATCTTACAATTTCTTTTTTTCCTGAATTTCCTGGTAGGAAAGTTTTCTCGCTTGTTTTCCTTCGTTTTCTAATAGGATATGGGATGTTTCCGAGTCGGAATTTTACTTCAACCAAGATAAAACTTGTAAACACTAAAAAAAGTTCAGGTAACTAGAAGTTCAGGTAAATTTCAGGTGTAAAAGCACCTGAATTACCACTGAACTGTATTTCAGGTAAATTTTCACCTGAACAAGTTCGGGTTTGTTACCACCTTTTTTGTATTCAGCAGTGAAACAACAAAAATTTAGCAGTAAACTAAAACACAGTACAAATACAAACTTTATAAACGGTAGCGACATATGGTCCTCATTTAGCTTCCATTTCTTTAAAGACTTTAAGAATCAGATTGATATTCTTTTTAAGTCGAACAAATTACATTTTCCATTATAAGCACTGCATAACGCAGGGGTTTTAAAGTGGATCAACTTGAATCCAACCTCTGTTTCTTATATATTAAATCAAAAATTAGTTTTCCTGCATAAAATAGATCTCTGTAGAACTGGATTACACAAAAACAGAAACGGTAACGACATATGGTCCTCATTTAGCTTTCATTTCTTTAAAGTCTTTTAGATCAGATTGATATTCCTTTTAATTCGAACTATTTCCAATTTCCAACATTAGCACTGCTTTCCGGCGTTTGTTAAGTTTCGCAAATATACGGTTAATTTTAATGTAAAAGTTTCCCACTCTTCAGCCCTACTGATGCTTCTACATAAAGCAAGTAAATAAGGAACTATTTGGAATTTCTATAGTGAAAATCAATAATGAAGTTGCAAAAAACTGTTTGAAGGAATTTAGTTTTTTAAAATCGTAACAACAGGAAACGCAGTGGTTTTAAAGTGGATCAACTTGAATCCAATCTCTCTTCCTGATATAGTAAATCAAAAACTACATTTCTTGCAGAAAATATATCTCTGTAGAACTGTATTACACAGACATAGAGACGATAACGACATATGGTCCTCATTTAGCTTCCATTCTTAAAAGGATTTCCTGCCGTTTATTAAGTTTCGCAAAGTAACGGTTAATTTTATTATAATGTTCTCCCACTCTTCAGCCTTACTCATGTTTCTAGATTAAACACGTAATTTGGGAGAACCTTAGGGGATTCTGAAGTGAATATCAATACTGACGTTTCAAACAAACGGATTAAATAAACTTAAATTTTTAAAAATCATACTAACAGGAAACGCAGTGGTTTTAAAGTGGATCAACTTGAATCCAACCTCTGTTTCTTATATATTAAATCAAAAATTAGTTTTCCTGCATAAAATAGATCTCTGTAGAACTGGATTACACAAAAACAGAAACGGTAACGACATATGGTCCTCATTTAGCTTTCATTTCTTTAAAGTCTTTTAGATCAGATTGATATTCCTTTTAATTCAAACTACTTCCAGTTTCCAACATTAGCGCTGCTTCAAAACCCTGTTCGTCGAAGTGAAGTCAGTCTTCAAATTTTAGGTGCATGTTTCCGAAAAAGGGCTCTCTACAAATTTTAAAGGACAAAACAAACATTTATGAAACTATTTCCGGCGTTTATTAAGTTTCGCAAAGTAACGGTTAAGTTTAATATAAAGGTCTCCCACTTTTCAGCCTTACTCATGTTTTTAGATTCAACACGTAATTTGGGAACCATTAGAGGATTCTCAAGTTAATTTCAATACTGAGGTTTCAAACAAACGGATTAAAGAAACTTTAATTTTTTAAAATCATACTAACAGGAAACGCAGTGGTTTTAAAGTGGATCAACTTGAATCCAACCTCTGTTTCTTATATATTAAATCAAAAATTAGTTTTCCTGCATAAAATAGATCTCTGTAGAACTGGATTACACAGAAACAGAAACGGTAACGACATATGGTCCTCATTTAGCTTTCATTTCTTTAAAGTCTTTTAGATCAGATTGATATTCCTTTTAATTCGAACTATTTCCAGTTTCCAACATTAGCACTGCTTCAAAACCCTGTTCGTCGAAGAGAAGTTAGTCTTCAAATTTTAGGTACATGTTTCCTAAAAAGGGCTCTCTACAATTTTTAAAGGACAAAACAAACATTTATGAAACAATTTCCTGCGTTTATTAAGTTTCGCAAAGTAACGGTTAAGTTTAATCTAAATGTCTCCCGCTCTTCAGCCCTACTGATGTTTCTAGATTGAACAAGTAATTTGAGAACCATTAGGGGTTTTTGAAGTTAATTTCAATACAGAGGTTTCAAACAAACGGATTAAAGAAACTTTAATTTTTTAAAATCATAACAACAGGAAACGCAGTGGTTTTAAAGTGGATAAACTTGAATCCAATCTCTCTTCCTTATATATTACATCAAAAGCTAGTATTCCCGAATAAAATAGATCTCTGCAAAACTGAATTACACAAGTATAGAAACGGTAACGACATATGGTCCTCATTCAGCTTCCATTTCTTTAAAGTCTTTCAGAATCAGATTGATTTTCTTTTTATTTCAAACTAATAACATTTTCCTACATGAGCACTGCTTCAAAAACCCAGTCCTTCGAAAACTGGAATTTTTTGTTATTTTAGGTACATGTTTCAGAAACAGGGCACTGCACTAATTATAGAAGACAAAACGAACATTCATGAAACTCTTTCCTGCCGTTTATTAAGTTTCGCAAAGTTTCGGTTAAGTTTAATATAAACGTTTCCCACACTTTAGCCCTACTAATAATTCTGGATCGAACAAGTAATTTAGGAGCCATTGCGGTTTCTGATGTTAATATCAATGATGAAGTTTCAGAAAAAAACGGTTTAAAGGACTTTAATTTCTTCAAATGATAACAACAGGAAACGCAGTGGTTTTAAAGTGGACCAACTTGATTGCAATCTCTCTTTCTTATGTATTAAATCAAAAACTATTCTTTCTGCATAAAATAGATCTCTGGAAAACTGAATTACACTAATAAAGAAGCAGTAATGACGTAGGGTCCTCATGTAGCTTCCATTTTTTTAAAAGTCTTTCAGATTCAGATTGATAGAGGTACAGTTAGTTGTTTTGTTGATAAGTAGGCAAGTGCTTGGCAGAATTCTACCAACATGAGCTCATTGTGTTGGTAGTGTAATCGTCGGGCACTTCCGATAATTTTTTTACCCTAATTCGGCTTGGTAAAAAAAAGTTATGGATTGGTAAAATTGTAAAAAAGTCACCATTTTAGGTGAGATTGGAGTCCCCAAAAATGGATACCCCAAAATACCTTAGTATCCCTACATATATTAGTTCGTTGGATTCCGCTGATAGTGGTGAGTATCCCCATTTGTATTTTTTATGTGGTTTTATTGAGTTGAGTGGGTCAATTTTTGCTCTGTAAGCGCCGAACCTCGATTATCGGCCATTTTCGGCTATTTCGGCGGCGACATAGTTGAAATTTTTTGTGTCAAGAATAAGTATTGTAGTGTTTTGGATTGCTCAGTAGATGAGGTGTATCCCCAAGTACACATTGTACTATTTTTTTTACAAGTTTTGATGGTTTATTTTAGCGAAACTTGAAACTTGGTAATCAAAATAGGTCAATTGACCAAATGAATGAGTCAAGTGGTGTTTTCTTGCAATTGAACAAGTTTTTGGGCGTGCTTTTTATGTTTTCTGAGCAGTATTTAGGTTCCTGAAGCTATTTGTATCAATTAATGGGGTTAACTCAACAATTTTTTTTCACGATTTCATCAAATTTCTGTGGATGTTGTTTTATGTCAAAACACACAAAACATCAAAACCTTCATGGTGAGGTGGGAAATTTTTTCCCACCTCCTCATGAAGGTTTTACGTGACCCAGAACGTCGAAGTGTACCAGAATCACACCCACAAATACGCCGGCAACTCTGTTTCACGTTGTTTTACGTCAGTTCCGGAGATTTCGGGCTTCGGTTTTAGCCCAAAAATTGGGGTACAAGTCAGTATTTTGTTAATATCTGCTAAAGTACTGGACCAAAATAAACGGGAGTGGTCGCATTTTGTTGGCACTGAACCCCTCTTGCTTGCAGTATTTGGTTGGTTTCTCAAATCGGTCGCATCAGAAAGTTAATAATGTTTAAAATTGAAAAAAGTCGAATTTTTGGGCTATTCTGGGTGACCCAAATTCAGGTACAACAAAACAGCTGATTTGCGGAATAAGTGTTAGTGTTTTAGAATCCTCAGTTAATGGGGAGTATCCCCATATATATTTTCCATAGCGTTTTACGGAATGTTGATAGTCAAATTTGGCTCTGGAGTCACGTCACCTCGCTTTTTTGGTCATTTGGTACCGTACCTACTTTTTGCTATAACTTCTTCTAGAGTGGACCGATTGTGCTCATTTTTTAATATGATGCGTATCTTAAGCAGTGCTACAAGCTGTACTAAGGGCGTTTGTTTTCGTTTTGCCGTTTTAGAGAAAGTGGCCAGTAAACTTGCCCTCCGTTTTAGCCCCAGAAGCGAATGACACCACCTGGCACCAGTTTTGAAGCTTTGAATTTTGTTACTTCAGGTTACAAAATTAGTGTTCTGAATAGCCCGTCTAACGTAGATTCTGAATATGTATACTTTGTGTAGCGTTTTCTCAGGTTTAAATGTCCAATTTTAGCTCTGAAGTCAGGTCACCTCGCTTTTTTGGCCATTTGGTACCGTACATACTTTTTGCTATAACTTCTTCTAGAGTGGACCGATTGTGCTCATTTTTTAATATGATGCGTATCTTAAGCAGTGCTACAAGCTGTATTAAGGGCGTTTGTTTTCGTTCTGCCGTTTTAGAGAAAGTGGCCAGTAAACTTGCCCTCCGTTTTAGCCCCAGAAGCGAATGACACCACCTGGCACCAGTTTTGAAGCTTTGAATTTTGTTACTTCAGGTTACAAAATTAGTGTTCTGAATAGCCCGTCTAACGTAGATTCTGAATATGTATACTTTGTGTAGCGTTTTCTCAGGTTTAAATGTCCAATTTTAGCTCTGAAGTCAGGTCACCTCGCTTTTTTGGCCATTTGGTACCGTACATACTTTTTGCTATAACTTCTTCTAGAGTGGACCGATTGTGCTCATTTTTTAATATGATGCGTATCTTAAGCAGTGCTACAAATTGTACTAAGGGCGTTTTTTTTGTTCAGCCGTTTTAGAGAACTTGGCCAGGGAACTTGACCCCATTTTGTCCCCAGAAGCGGATGACTGCCAGTTCTGCGGTCACTCTGAACTCTGAATTTCATAAATGCACGTGTAAAAAATAGTGATTTGAACAGCACGTGTAATGAGGATTGTCCCCATATATATTTTACAGGTTGTTATAATGAGTGGTTATGGGTTATAGTAGAGAAACAGGACCTGAAATGGGTCATTTTGGTCATTTGGTACGGTACATTGATATTGGAATATCTCCTCGTAGAGTGAACCGATTTTTGATCTGACTTTTGATTAGAACTCAGCTTGAGCAGTACTTGAATCCCTGTAAATGGCGTTTTGTTTCTTTCAGCCGTTTTCGAGAAATTGGCCTCGACACATACGGTCATTTTGGCCTTTTAGTGACTGGTACGTTTCACGTTTCTACATGTGAAATGTTGAAATAAATGACTTTGACTGCAGGAATAGGCTCGTTGAACTCCATTTGTAATGGGGAATCTCCCCATTTATATTTTGTATAGGGTTTTCCGAGATCTAGGGGGTCAATTTTCACTCTGCAGGTGAACCCCCCCAACCCCCATGAATATATGCCCAAAATCATGAATTTTCCTTGGGAAAGTAGGAAAATTGATGTTTTGGGGTACCAGTATCAGCGCTGTAGTACCAATGTATTGTGGGTAAACTGTACTCCAATTTTTACCCATATTGGTTGAGGGGTTGATCTTCTCTCCTCTTATTACTTATGTATACTATTATTCTAAGGTGAGGGCGTTTCGACCCATGGGGTGCACCTCCCCCCCCCTTGTCCCGTTGAGACGCCGGTTAGTCGGCTCCCCCCCCCCCCACTTCTGGGCTTTGGTGCACCTCATGATGGGGACGTACGTGCGATGCGGGCGAGTTTTGCGGGCGTCTTTCGTTGCGTTTCGGTGTGTTTCTGTGTTTCTCTGTGTTTATGTTTCTTTTCATGTAAGAATAATGCTCTTTTTTAGAGCATTTGTTTGTTTGTTTCGTGCAACAACAGCTATCTTCAACCCTCAAATGATGAGTTCGCACGTTGTGCTCTCTTTGCTTTTCAGCGCTCACAGTGATGGCCTGAGCTTCTTTTTTGTGCTTGCTCTGAGCCTCCTGTGATGAAGCGCTGCAATTGTTTGAGTCCTGTGAGCACTCATCGAGTGCCTTGTTTTTTTGTAGCAGTGCCGCGGTGCAGCGCTCTTTCTTGGGCAACACAGTGACGGCTTGAGCAATGCGTGTCTCTGGTTTTTTTTTGCTCAAGACCGCCTGTGACCAAGCCCGGCAATTTTGTAGGTCGTGTGTGTCAGCACTCACCGAGTGATCTTCAGCCTCCTGTGGTAAGGCAAAGCAATTAATTGAGCCCGGTGTGCACCCATAAAGTGGGTTGTGTCTGCGTTGTACAGAGCTAATTTTCGATCTAGGTGGTCTACAAAAAACGTAATTAACACGTTGTCAGATTTCGCGCTCAAAATACTATCTTAATACAGTTTAACCAAAAGTGCTTTCCAATATAGTGAAGGGCTTATTCAAATCAATTGAGCGCCTAAGTAGGAAAGTCCAAATAAGTTCTAAAGCAGAAGGATTTATCGTTCTAGATGGTCTGAGATAGAAGAACTTAACACGTTGTCAGATTTCGCTCTCAAAATACTATCTTTATACAGTTTAACAAAAAGTGTTTTTCAATCTAGTAAAGGACTTCTTCAAATCAATTGAGGGCCTAAGTAGGAGTGGAAAAGTCCAAACAGCTTCTAAAGCCCAAGGGATTATCGTTCTAGGTTGTCTGAGATAGAAGTACTTAACACGTGGTCAGATTTCGGACTCAAAATACGATCTTTATACAGTTTATCAAAAAGTGTTTTTCAATATAGTGAAGAACTTATACAAATCAATTGAGGGCCTAAGTCGGATTGGGAAAGTCCAAATAGGTTCTAAAGCAGAAAGAATTATCGTTTTAAGTGGTCTGAGATAGAAATACCTAACATGTTGTCAGATTTCGCACTCAAAATACTATCTTTATACCGTTTAACAAAAATTGTTTTTCAATATAGTGAAGGACTTATTCAAATCAATTGAGCGCATAAGTGGGAGTGGGAAAGTCCAAATAGGTTCTGAAGCCCAAGGGGTTATTGTTATAGGTTGTCTGAGATAGAAGTACTTAACACGTTGTCTGATTTCGCACTCAAAATACGATCTTTATACAGTTTAACAAAAAGTGTTTTTCAATATAGTGAAGGACTTATTCAAATCAATTGAGAGCGTAAGTAGGAGTGGGAAAGTTCAAATAGGTTCTAAAGTCTAAGGGATTATGGTTTTAGGTTGTCTGAGATAGAAGTACTTAACAGGTTGTCAGATTTCGCACTCAAAATACGATCCTTATACAGTTTAACAAAAACTGTTTTTCAATATAGTGAAGGACTTATTCAAATCAATTGAGGGCCTAAGTAGGAGTGGGAAAGTCCAAATAGGTTCTAAAGCCGAAAGAATTATTGTTCTAGATGGTTTGAGATAGAAGAACTTAACACGTTGTCAGATTTCGCACTCAAAATACTATCTTTATACAGTTTAACAAAGCGTTCTTTTTTGTTTTTCAATATAGTGAAGGACTTATTCAAATCAATTGAGCGCCTACGTGGGAGTGAGAAAGTCCAAATAGGTTCTAAGGCCGAAGAAATTATCGTTCTAGGTGGTCTGAGATAGAAGTATTAAACACGTTGTCAGATTTTGCTCTCAAAATACTATCTTTATACTGTTTTACAAAAAGTGTTTTTCAATATATACGTTCTTTTTTTTCAAATTATCTCTTTGAGTTAAATTTTTTGGACTTCATACGATCAGGATTAATTAGTTAGCACTAGTAGACGTCTCCAATAATAAAAAGAACCAGAGTTTTGGTGTATCTACATTGTGAATCGATTGTTGCGCTTAATCCGTACCATCGTTAAAAATGGGACCACCCATCCCCGGGTATCAGGGGACGCCACCAAGTGTGAACTGGGACCACCCACCACGGGTCGAAGTGGGACCACTCAGCACCGGGTATCAGGGGTACTAAGCTATAGGGGTTAATTTATGCTGTAATTTATTAACATGGTCACTGCTGTAAATATGTGATTTGTGTAATGTCTTCACAAAAGTTTTTGCTCTTTTTCAAGTAGGAAATGAATCTAAACAACAAGTCCATTGCCGTTTTTGGCGATTCCCGTGTTTAGAAGCTACTTCTACCTCCACATATTGTTATCCTTGGAAAAGGTGGTGAGAAGTTGGAGAATTGGAGGAATTATTCGGACGAAATGGTTGGCTATGATATTATCATCATAATGCTAGGAGGGAATGATATTTGTTCGAAGTTCCCATCTGTGCCCTCACCATCTGATATCAAAGGCGTGATGAAGTGCATGCGAGAATTAGTAACTTTCGTGGAGGACAATAATCACAAATGCTTCGTTTGTGACATAATACCTCGGTTGTCTAACGAGCGGGGAATTCATTATACAAATTCAAGGCTTGCTGACAAATACAAGCGGCGCCATATCCAGCTTGAGAATGCGATAAAGCGACAAGACTTCCAAGGTGGAGTTCACTTAAAGTGCTATAAGAACATTAGCAAGTTGTTGATGAAGAAAGTTGCAAAGTTGCTCTAACTTTTAGTTGATTTGGCCATTCATGGTGCTTTAAGTTTTTGAGTTTTTAACTTTTGTGCTATGAACTTATTGTGCTTTTATATTTTGTCATGAATTTCCAAATTGAACGTTTGCAACCTCTGTTTCCAATTTTTGACGCCAATCTTTGCATAATTATATGGTTAAGAATTTTTGCTTTGCTTTTTGAGCTGTTTTTTTTTTTTGAAGAGCCAATCATGGCTCAATGAACAGCCGATTGAGTGGCTAAATGTAGAACCAACTTTGTGGTTCAATGAACAGCCGATTAAGAGGCTGATTGAAGAGCCGATTGTGTGGCTCACTGATTAGTCGATTGAGTGACTGATTGAAGAGCCGATTGTCTGGCTCAACGAACAGTCGATTGAGTGACTGATTGAAGGGCCGATTGTGTGGCTCAATCAACAGTCGATTAAGTGACTGATTGAAGAGCCGATTGTGTGGCTCAATGAGCAGCCTATTAAGAGGCTGATTGAAGAGCCAATTGTGGCTCAATGAACAGTCGATTGAGTGACTGATTGAAGAGCCGATTGTGTGGCTCAATGAACAGTCGAGTGAGTGACTGATTGAAGAGCCAATTGTGGCTCAATGAACAGTCCATTTAGTGACTGATTGAAGAACCGATTGTGTGGCTCAATGAACGGCGATTAAGAGGCCGAATGAAGAGCCGATTGTGTGGCTCAATGAACAGTCGATTTAGTGACTGATTGAAGAGCCGATTGTGTGGCTCAATGAACAGTCGATTGAATGACTGATTGAAGAGCCGATTGTAGCTCAATGAGCAGTCGATTGAGTGACTGATTGAAGAGCCGATTGTGTGGCTCAATGAACAGTCGATTGAAAGACTGATTGAAGAGCCGATTGTGTGGCTCAATGTGCAGCCGATTACAGTTTAACAAAAAGTGTTTTTCAATATAGTGAAGGACTTACTCAAATCAATTGAGGGCGTAACTAGGAGTGGGAAAGTTCAAATAGGTTCTAAAGTCAAAGGGGTTATCGTTCTAGGTTGTATGAGATAGAAGTACTTAACACGTTGTCAGATTTCGTACTCAAAATACGATCTTTATACAGTTTAACAAAAAGTGTTTTTCAATATAGTGAAGGACTTATTCAAATCAATTGAGGGCGTAAGTAGGAGTGGGAAAGTTCAAATAGGTTCTAAAGTCAAAGGGGTTATCGTTCTAGGTTGTATGAGATAGAAGTACTTAACACGTTGTCAGATTTCGTACTCAAAATACGATCTTTATACAGTTTAACAAAAAGTGTTTTTCAATATAGTGAAGGACTTATTCAAATCAATTGAAGGCCTAAGTAGGAGTGGGAATGTCCAAATAGGTTTTAAAGCCGAAGGAATTATCGTTTTAGGTTGTCTGAGATAGAAGTACTTAACACGTTGTCAGATTTCGCACTCAAAATACGATCTTTATACAGTTTAACAAAAAGTGTTTTTCAATATAGTGAAGGACTTATTCAAATCAATTGAAGGCCTAAGTAGGATTGGGAATGTCCAAATAGGTTTTAAAGCCGAAGGAATTATCGTTTTAGGTTGTCTGAGATAGAAGTACTTAACACGTTGTCAGATTTCGCACTCAAAATACGATCTTTATACAGTTTAACAAAAAGTGTTTTTCAACATAGTGAAGAACTTATTCAAATCAATAGAGGGCCTAAGTAGGAGTGGGAAAGTTCAAATAGGTTCTAAAGTCAAAGGGATTATCGTTCTAGGTTGTATGAGATAGAAGTACTTAACACGTTGTCAGATTTCGTACTCAAATAACGATCTTTATACAGTTTAACAAAAAGTGTTTTTCAATATAGTGAAGGACTTATTCAAATCAATTGAGGGCCTAAGTAGGAGTGGGAATGTCCAAATAGGTTTTAAAGCCGAAGGAATTATCGTTTTAGGTTGTCTGAGATAGAAGTACTTAACACGTTGTCAGATTTCGCACTCAGAAAACGATCTTTATACAGTTTAACAAAAAGTGTTTTTCAACATAGTGAAGAACTTATTCAAATCAATTGAGGGCCTAAGTAGGAGTGGGAAAGTCCAAATAGGTTCTAAAGCCGAAGGAATTATCGCTCTAGGTTGTCTGAGATAGAAGTACTTAACACGTTGTCAGATTTCGCACTCAAATACGATCTTTATACAGTTTAACAAAAAGTGTTTTTCAAGATAGTGAAGGACTTATTCAAATCAATTGAGGGCCTAAACAGGAGTGGGAAAGTCCAAATAGGTTCTAAAGCCCAAGGGATTATCGTTCTAGGTTGTCTGAGATAGAACTACTTAACACGTTGTCAGATTTCGCACTCAAATACGATCTTTATACAGTTTAACAAAAAGTGTTTTTCAATATAGTGAAGGACCTATTCAAATCAATTGAGGGCCTAAGTAGGAGTGGGAAAGTCCAAATAGGTTATAAAGCCGAAGGAATTATCGTTCTAGGTTGTCTGAGATAGAAGTACTTAACACGTTGTCAGATTTCGCACTCAAATACGATCTTTATACAGTTTAACAAAAAGTGTTTTTCAATATAGTGAAGGACTTATTCAAATCAATTGAGGGCCTAAGTAGGAGTGGGAAAGTCCAAATAGGTTCTAAAGCCCAAGGGATTATCGTTCTAGGTTGTCTGAGATAGAAGTACTTAACACGTTGTCAGATTTTGCACTCAAATACGATCTTTAAACAGTTCAACAAAGTGTTTTTCAATATAGTGAAGGACTTATTCAAATCAATTGAGGGCTCAAGTAGGAGTGGGAAAGTCCAAATAGGTTTTAAAGCCAAAGGAAATATCTTTTTAGGTTGTCTGAGATAGAAGTACTTAACACGTTGTCAGATTTCGCACTCAAATACGATCTTTATACAGTTTAACAAAAAGTGTTTTTCTATATAGTGAAGGACTTATTCAAATCAATTGAGGGCCTAAGTAGGAATGGGAAAGTCCAAATAGGTTCTAAAGCCCAAGGGATTATCGTTCTAGGTTGTCTGAGATAGAAGTACTTAACACGTTGTCAGATTTCGCACTCAAATACGATCTTTATACAGTTCAACAAAAAGTGTTTTTCAATATAGTGAAGGACTTATTCAAATCAATTGAGGGCTCAAGTAGGAGTGGGAAAGTCCAAATAGGTTTTAAAGCCGAAGGAAATATCGTTTTAGGTTGTCTGAGATAGAAGTACTTAACACGTTGTCAGATTTCGTACTCAAATACGATCTTTATACAGTTTAACAAAAAGTGTTTTTCAATATAGTGAAGGACTTATTCAAATCAATTGAGGGCCTAAGTAGGAGTGGGAAAGTCCAAAAAGGTTCTAAAGCCCAAGGGACTATCGTTCTAGGTTATCTGAGATAGAAGTACTTAACACGTTGTCAGATTTCGCACTCAAATTCGATCTTTATACAGTTCAACAAAAAGTGTTTTTCAATATAGTGAAGGAATTTAAAATCAATTGAGGGCTCAAGTAGGAGTGGGAAAGTCCAAATAGGTTTTAAAGCCGAAGGAAATATCGTTTTAGGTTGTGTGAGATAGAAGTACTTAACACATTGTCAGATTTCGCACTCAAAATACGATCTTTATAAAGTTTAACAAAAAGTGTTTTTCAAGATAGTGAAGGACTTATTCAAATCAATTGAGGGCCTAAGTAGGAGTGGGAAAGTCTAAATAGGTTCTAAAGCCCAAGGGATTATCGTTCTAGGTTGTCTGAGATAGAAGTACTTAACACGTTGTCAGATTTCGCACTCAAATACGATCTTTATACAGTTTAACAAAAAGTGTTTTTCAATATAGTGAAGGACTTATTCAAATCAATTGAGGGCCTAAGTAGGAGTGGGAAAGTCCAAATAGGTTCTAAAGCCCAAGAGATTATCGTTCTAGGTTGTCTGAGATAGAAGTACTTAACACGTTGTCAGATTTCGCACTCAAATACGATCTTTAAACAGTTCAACAAAGTGTTTTTCAATATAGTGAAGGAGTTATTCAAATCAATTGAGGGCTCAAGTAGGAGTGGGAAAGTCCAAATAGGTTTTAAAGCCAAGGGAAATATCGTTTTAGGTTGTCTGAGATAGAAGTACTTAACACGTTGTCAGATTTCGCACTCAAATACGATCTTTATACCGTTCAACAAAAAGTGTTTTTCAATAAAGTGAAGGATTATTCAAATCAATTGAGGGCTCAAGTAGGAGTGGGAAAGTCCAGATAGGTTTTAAAGCCGAAGGAAATATCGTTCTAGGTTGTCTGAGATAGAAGTACTTAACACGTTGTCAGATTTCGCACTCAAATACGATCTTTATACAGTTCAACAAAAAGTGTTTTTCAATATAGTGAAGGACTTATTAAAATCAATTGAGGGCTCAAGTAGGAGTGGGAAAGTCCAAATAGGTTTTAAAGCCGAAGGAAATATCGTTTTAGGTTGTCTGAGATAGAAGTACTTAACACGTTGTCAGATTTCGCACTCAAAATACGATCTTTATACAGTTTAACAAAAAGTGTTTTTCAAGATAGTGAAGGACTTATTCAAATCAATTGAGGGCCTAAGTAGGAGTGGGAAAGTCTAAATAGGTTCTAAAGCCCAAGGGATTATCGTTCTAGGTTGTCTGAGATAGAAGTACTTAACACGTTGTCAGATTTCGCACTCAAATACGATCTTTATACAGTTTAACAAAAAGTGTTTTTCAATATAGTGAAGGACCTATTCAAATCAATTGAGGGCCTAAGTAGGAGTGGGAAAGTCCAAATAGGTTCTAAGCCGAAGGAATTATCGTTCTAGGTTGTCTGAGATAGAAGTACTTAACACGTTGTCAGATTTCGCACTCAAATACGATCTTTATACAGTTTAACGAAAAGTGTTTTCAATATAGTGAAGGACTTATTCAAATCAATTGAGGGCCTAAGTAGGAGTGGGAAAGTCCAAATAGGTTTGAAAGCCGAAGTAGTTATTGTTCTAGGTTGTCTGAGATAGAAGTACTTAACACAATGTCAGATTTCGCACTCAAATACGATCTTTATACAGTTTAACAAAAAGTGTTTTTCAATATAGTGAAGGACTTATTCAAATCAATTGAGGGCCTAAGTAGGAGTGGGAAAGTCCAAATAGGTTCTAAAGCCCAAGGAAATATCGTTCTAGGTTGTCTGAGATAGAAGTACTTAACACGTTGTCAGCTTTCGCACTCAAATACGATCTTTATACAGTTTAACAAAAAGTGTTTTTCAAGATAGTGAAGGACTTATTCAAATCAATTGAGGGCCTAAGTAGGAGTGGGAAAGTCCAAATAGGTTCTAAAGCCCACGGGATTATCGTTCTAGGTTGTCTGAGATAGAAGTACTTAACACGTTGTCAGATTTCGCACTCAAATACGATCTTTATACAGTTTAACAAAAAGTGTTTTTCAATATAGTGAAGGACCTATTCAAATCAATTGAGGGCCTAAGTAGGAGTGGGAAAGTCCAAATAGGTTTTAAAGCCGAAGGAGTTATTGTTCTAGGTTGTCTGAGATAGAAGTACTTAACACGTTGTCAGATTTCGCACTCAAATACGATCTTTATACAGTTTAACAAAAAGTGTTTTTCAATATAGTGAAGGAGTTATTCAAATCAATTGAGGGCCTAAGTAGGAGTGGGAAAGTCCAAATAGGTTCTAAAGCCCAAGGGATTATCGTTCTAGGTTGTCTGAGATAGAAGTACTTAACACGTTGTCAGATTTCGCACTCAAATACGATCTTTATACAGTTCAACAAAAAGTGTTTTTCAATATAGTGAAGGACTTATTCAAATCAATTGAGGGCTCAAGTAGGAGTGGGAAAGTTCAAATAGATTTTAAAGCCGAAGGAAATATCGTCGTAGGTTGTCTGAGATAGAAGTACTTAACACGTTGTCAGATTTCGCACTCAAATACGATCTTTATACAGTTTAACAAAAAGTGTTTTTCTTTATAGTGAAGGACTTCTTCAAATCAATTGAGGGCCTAAGTAGCAGTGGGAAAGTCCAAATAGGTTCTAAAGCCGAAGGAATTATCGTTCTAGGTTGTCTGAGATAGAAGTACTTAACACGTTGTCAGATTTCGCATTCAAATACGATCTTTATACTGTTTAACAAAAAGTGTTTTTCAATATAGTGGAGGACTTATTCAAATAAATTGAGGGCCTAAGTAGGAGTGGGAAAGTCCAAATAGGTTCTAAAGCCGAAGGAATTATCGTTCTAGGTTGTCTGAGATAGAATTACTTAACACGTTGTCAGATTTCGGACTCAAATACGATCTTTATACAGTTTAACAAAAAGTGTTTTTCAATATAGTGAAGGACTTATTCAAATAAATTGTGGGCCTACGTAGGAGTGGGAAAGTCCAAAAAGGTTCTAAAGCCGAAGGAATTATCGTTCTAGGTTGTCTGAGATAGAAGTACTTAACACGTTGTCAGATTTCGCCCTCAAATACGATCTTTATACAGTTTAACAAAAAGTGTTTTTCAATATAGTGAAGGACTTATTCAAATCAATTGAGGGCCTAAGTAGGAGTGGGAAAGTCCAAATAAGTTTTAAAGCCGAAGGAATTATCGTTCTAGGTTGTCTGAGATAGAAGTACTTAACACGTTGTCAGATTTCGCACTCAAATACGATTTTTATACAGTATAACAAAAAGTGTTTTTCAATATAGTGAAGGACTTATTCAAATCAATTGAGGGCCTACGTAGGAGTGGGAAAGTCCAAATAGGTTCTAAAGCCGAAGGAATTATCGTTCTAGGTTGTCTGAGATAGAATTACTTAACACGTTGTCAGATTTCGGACTCAAATACGATCTTTATACAGTTTAACAAAAAGTGTTTTTCAATATAGTGAAGGACTTATTCAAATAAATTGTGGGCCTACGTAGGAGTGGGAAAGTCCAAAAAGGTTCTAAAGCCGAAGGAATTATCGTTCTAGGTTGTCTGAGATAGAAGTACTTAACACGTTGTCAGATTTCGCCCTCAAATACGATCTTTATACAGTTTAACAAAAAGTGTTTTTCAATATAGTGAAGGACTTATTCAAATCAATTGAGGGCCTAAGTAGGAGTGGGAAAGTCCAAATAAGTTTTAAAGCCGAAGGAATTATCGTTCTAGGTTGTCTGAGATAGAAGTACTTAACACGTTGTCAGATTTCGCACTCAAATACGATTTTTATACAGTATAACAAAAAGTGTTTTTCAATATAGTGAAGGACTTATTCAAATCAATTGAGGGCCTACGTAGGAGTGGGAAAGTCCAAATAGGTTCTAAAGCCGAAGGAATTATCGTTCTAGGTTGTCTGAGATAGAATTACTTAACACGTTGTCAGATTTCGGACTCAAATACGATCTTTATACAGTTTAACAAAAAGTGTTTTTCAATATAGTGAAGGACTTATTCAAATAAATTGTGGGCCTACGTAGGAGTGGGAAAGTCCAAATAAGTTTTAAAGCCGAAGGAATTATCGTTCTAGGTTGTCTGAGATAGAAGTACTTAACACGTTGTCAGATTTCGCACTCAAATACGATTTTTATACAGTATAACAAAAAGTGTTTTTCAATATAGTGAAGGACTTATTCAAATCAATTGAGGGCCTACGTAGGAGTGGGAAAGTCCAAATAGGTTCTAAAGCCGAAGGAATTATCGTTCTAGGTTGTCTGAGATAGAAGTACTTAACACGTTGTCAGATTTCGCACTCAAATACGATCTTTATACAGTTCAACAAAAAGTGTTTTTCAATATAGTGAAGGACTTATTCAAATCAATTGAGGGCTCAAGTAGGAGTGGGAAAGTTCAAATAGATTTTAAAGCCGAAGGAAATATCGTCGTAGGTTGTCTGAGATAGAAGTACTTAACACGTTGTCAGATTTCGCACTCAAATACGATCTTTATACAGTTTAACAAAAAGTGTTTTTCTTTATAGTGAAGGACTTCTTCAAATCAATTGAGGGCCTAAGTAGCAGTGGGAAAGTCCAAATAGGTTCTAAAGCCGAAGGAATTATCGTTCTAGGTTGTCTGAGATAGAAGTACTTAACACGTTGTCAGATTTCGCATTCAAATACGATCTTTATACTGTTTAACAAAAAGTGTTTTTCAATATAGTGGAGGACTTATTCAAATAAATTGAGGGCCTAAGTAGGAGTGGGAAAGTCCAAATAGGTTCTAAAGCCGAAGGAATTATCGTTCTAGGTTGTCTGAGATAGAATTACTTAACACGTTGTCAGATTTCGGACTCAAATACGATCTTTATACAGTTTAACAAAAAGTGTTTTTCAATATAGTGAAGGACTTATTCAAATAAATTGTGGGCCTACGTAGGAGTGGGAAAGTCCAAAAAGGTTCTAAAGCCGAAGGAATTATCGTTCTAGGTTGTCTGAGATAGAAGTACTTAACACGTTGTCAGATTTCGCCCTCAAATACGATCTTTATACAGTTTAACAAAAAGTGTTTTTCAATATAGTGAAGGACTTATTCAAATCAATTGAGGGCCTAAGTAGGAGTGGGAAAGTCCAAATAAGTTTTAAAGCCGAAGGAATTATCGTTCTAGGTTGTCTGAGATAGAAGTACTTAACACGTTGTCAGATTTCGCACTCAAATACGATTTTTATACAGTATAACAAAAAGTGTTTTTCAATATAGTGAAGGACTTATTCAAATCAATTGAGGGCCTACGTAGGAGTGGGAAAGTCCAAATAGGTTCTAAAGCCCAAGGGATTATCGTTCTAGGCTGTCTGAGATAGAAGTACTTAACACGTTGTCAGACTTCGCACTCAAATACGATCTTTATACAGTTTAACAAAAAGTGTTTTTTTTCAATATAGTGAAGGACTTATTCAAATCAATTGAGGGCCTAAGTAGGAGTGGGAAAGTCCAAATAGGTTTTAAAGCCGAAGGAATTATCGTTCTAGGTTGTCTGAGATAGAAGTACTTAACACGTTGTCAGATTTCGCACTCAAATACGATCCTTATACAGTTTAACAAAAAGTGGTTTTCAATATAGTGAAGGACTTCTTCAAATCAACTGAGGGCCTAAGTAGGAGTGGGAAAGTCCAAATAGGTTTTAAAGCCGAAGGAATTATTGTTCTAGGTTGTCTGAGATAGAAGTACTTAACACGTTGTCAGATTTCGCACTCAAATACGATTTTTATACAGTATAACAAAAAGTGTTTTTCAATATAGTGAAGGACTTATTCAAATCAATTGAGGGCCTAAGTAGGAGTGGGAAAGTCCAAATAGGTTCTAAAGCCCAAGGGATTATCGTTCTAGGCTGTCTGAGATAGAAGTACTTAACACGTTGTCAGACTTCGCACTCAAATACGATCTTTATACAGTTTAACAAAAAGTGTTTTTCAATATAGTGAAGGACTTATTCAAATCAATTGAGGGCCTAAGTAGGAGTGGGAAAGTCCAAATAGGTTTTAAACCCGAAGGAATTATCGTTCTAGGTTGTCTGAGATAGAAGTACTTAACACGTTGTCAGATTTCGCACTCAAATACGATCTTTATACAGTTTAACAAAAAGTGTTTTTCAATATAGTGAAGGACTTATTCAAATCAATTGAGGGCCTAAGTAGGAGTGGGAAAGTCCAAATAGGTTTTAAACCCGAAGGAATTATCGTTCTAGGTTGTCTGAGATAGAAGTACTTAACACGTTGTCAGACTTCGCACTCAAATACGATCTTTATACAGTTTAACAAAAAGTGTTTTTCAATATAGTGAAGGACTTATTCAAATCAATTGAGGGCCTAAGTAGGAGTGGGAAAGTCCAAATAGGTTCTAAAGCCCAAGGGATTATCGTTCTAGGCTGTCTGAGATAGAAGTACTTAACACGTTGTCAGACTTCGCACTCAAATACGATCTTTATACAGTTTAACAAAAAGTGTTTTTCAATATAGTGAAGGACTTATTCAAATCAATTGAGGGCTCAAGTAGGAGTGGGAAAGTTCAAATAGATTTTAAAGCCGAAGGAAATATCGTCGTAGGTTGTCTGAGATAGAAGTACTTAACACGTTGTCAGATTTCGCACTCAAATACGATCTTTATACAGTTTAACAAAAAGTGTTTTTCTTTATAGTGAAGGACTTCTTCAAATCAATTGAGGGCCTAAGTAGCAGTGGGAAAGTCCAAATAGGTTCTAAAGCCGAAGGAATTATCGTTCTAGGTTGTCTGAGATAGAAGTACTTAACACGTTGTCAGATTTCGCATTCAAATACGATCTTTATACTGTTTAACAAAAAGTGTTTTTCAATATAGTGGAGGACTTATTCAAATAAATTGAGGGCCTAAGTAGGAGTGGGAAAGTCCAAATAGGTTCTAAAGCCGAAGGAATTATCGTTCTAGGTTGTCTGAGATAGAATTACTTAACACGTTGTCAGATTTCGGACTCAAATACGATCTTTATACAGTTTAACAAAAAGTGTTTTTCAATATAGTGAAGGACTTATTCAAATAAATTGTGGGCCTACGTAGGAGTGGGAAAGTCCAAAAAGGTTCTAAAGCCGAAGGAATTATCGTTCTAGGTTGTCTGAGATAGAAGTACTTAACACGTTGTCAGATTTCGCCCTCAAATACGATCTTTATACAGTTTAACAAAAAGTGTTTTTCAATATAGTGAAGGACTTATTCAAATCAATTGAGGGCCTAAGTAGGAGTGGGAAAGTCCAAATAAGTTTTAAAGCCGAAGGAATTATCGTTCTAGGTTGTCTGAGATAGAAGTACTTAACACGTTGTCAGATTTCGCACTCAAATACGATTTTTATACAGTATAACAAAAAGTGTTTTTCAATATAGTGAAGGACTTATTCAAATCAATTGAGGGCCTACGTAGGAGTGGGAAAGTCCAAATAGGTTCTAAAGCCCAAGGGATTATCGTTCTAGGCTGTCTGAGATAGAAGTACTTAACACGTTGTCAGACTTCGCACTCAAATACGATCTTTATACAGTTTAACAAAAAGTGTTTTTTTTCAATATAGTGAAGGACTTATTCAAATCAATTGAGGGCCTAAGTAGGAGTGGGAAAGTCCAAATAGGTTTTAAAGCCGAAGGAATTATCGTTCTAGGTTGTCTGAGATAGAAGTACTTAACACGTTGTCAGATTTCGCACTCAAATACGATCCTTATACAGTTTAACAAAAAGTGGTTTTCAATATAGTGAAGGACTTCTTCAAATCAACTGAGGGCCTAAGTAGGAGTGGGAAAGTCCAAATAGGTTTTAAAGCCGAAGGAATTATTGTTCTAGGTTGTCTGAGATAGAAGTACTTAACACGTTGTCAGATTTCGCACTCAAATACGATTTTTATACAGTATAACAAAAAGTGTTTTTCAATATAGTGAAGGACTTATTCAAATCAATTGAGGGCCTAAGTAGGAGTGGGAAAGTCCAAATAGGTTCTAAAGCCCAAGGGATTATCGTTCTAGGCTGTCTGAGATAGAAGTACTTAACACGTTGTCAGACTTCGCACTCAAATACGATCTTTATACAGTTTAACAAAAAGTGTTTTTCAATATAGTGAAGGACTTATTCAAATCAATTGAGGGCCTAAGTAGGAGTGGGAAAGTCCAAATAGGTTTTAAACCCGAAGGAATTATCGTTCTAGGTTGTCTGAGATAGAAGTACTTAACACGTTGTCAGATTTCGCACTCAAATACGATCTTTATACAGTTTAACAAAAAGTGTTTTTCAATATAGTGAAGGACTTATTCAAATGAAAGTCCAAATAGGTTCTAAAGCCCAAGGGATTATCGTTCTATGTTGTTTGAGATAGAAGTACTTAACACGTTGTCAGATTTCGCACTCAAATACGATCTTTATACAGTTTAACAAAAAGTGTTTTTCAATATAGTGAAGGACTTATTCAAATCAATTGAGGGCTCAAGTAGGAGTGGGAAAGTCCAAATAGGTTCTAAAGCCGAAGGAATTATCGTTTTAGGTTTTCTGAGATAGAAGTACTTAACACGTTGTCAGATTTCGCACTCAAATACGATCTTTATACAGTTTAACAAAAAGTGTTTTTCTATATAGTGAAGGACTTCTTCAAATCAATTGAGGGCCTGAGTAGGAGTGGGAAAGTCCAAATAGGTTCTAAAGCCGAAGGAATCATCGTTCTAGGTTGTCTGAGATAGAAGTACTTAACACGTTGTCAGTTTTCGCACTCAAATACGATCTTTATTCAGTTTAACAAAAAGTGTTTTTCAATATAGTGAAGGACTTATTCAAATCAATTGAGGGCTCAAGTAGGAGTGGGAAAGTCCAAATAGATTCTAATGCCGAAGGAATTATTGTTTTAGGTTGTCTGAGATAGAAACACTTAACACGTTGTCAGATTTCGCACTCAAATACGATCTTTATACAGTTTAACAAAAAGTGTTTTTCAAAATAGTGAAGGACTTATTCAAATCAATTGAGGGCCTAAGTAGGAGTGGGAAAGTCCAAATAGGTTCTAAAGCCCAAGGGATTATCGTTCTAGGTTGTCTGAGATAGAAGTACTTAACACGTTGTCAGATTTCGCACTCAAAAACGATCTTTATACAGTTTAACAAAAAGTGTTTTTCAATATAGCGAAGGACTTATTCAAATCAATTGAGGGCTTAAGTAGGAGTGGGAAAGTCCAATTAGGTTTTAAAGCCGAAGGAATTATCGTTTTAGGTTGTCTGAGATAGAAGTACTTAACACGTTGTCAGATTTTGCACTATAATACGATCTTTATACAGTTTAACAAAAAGTGTTTTTCAATATAGTGAAGGACTTATTCAAATCAATTGAGGGCCTAAGTAGGAGTGGGAAAGTCCAAATAGGTTTTAAAGCCGAAGGAATTATCGTTCTAGGTTGTCTGAGATAGAAGTACTTAACACGTTGTCAGATTTCGCACTCAAATACGATCTTTATACAGTTTAACAAAAAGTGTTTTTCAATATAGTGAAGGACTTCTTCAAATCAACTGAGGGCCTAAGTAGGAGTGGGAAAGTCCAAATAGGTTCTAAAGCCGAAAGAATTATTGTTCTAGGTTGTCTGAGATAGAAGTACTTAACACGTTGTCAGATTTCGCACTATAATACGATCTTTAGGAGTGGGAAAGTCCAAATAGGTTCTAAAGCCCAAGGATTGAAGAGCCGATTGTGTCTCAATGAAGTCGATTGAGTGACTGATCGAAGAGCCGATTGTGTGGCTCAATGAAAAGTCGATTGAGTGACTGATTGAAGAGCCGATTGTCTGGCTCAACGAACAGTCGATTGAGTGACTGATTGAAGGGCCGATTGTGGCTCAATGAACAGTCGATTAAGTGACTGATTGAAGAGCCGATTGTGTGGCTCAAGGAGCAGCCGATTAAGAAGCTGATTGAAGAGCCAATTGTGGCTCAATGAACAGTCGATTGAGTGACTGATTGAAGAGCCGATTGTGTGACTAAATGAACAGTCGAGTGAGTGACTGATTGAGGAGCCGATTGTGGCTCATTGAGCAGTCCATTTAGTGACTGATTGAAGAGCCGATTGTGTGGCTCAATGAACAGTCGAGTTATTGACTGATTGAAGAGTCGATTGTGGCTCAGTGAACAGTCCATTTAGTGACTGATTGAAGAGCCGATTGTATGGCTCAATGAACAGTCGATTGAAAGACTGATTGAAGAGCCGAGTGTGGCTCAATGTGCAGCCAATTAAGTGGCTGATTGAAGAGCCGATTGTGAATCAATGAACAGTCGATTGAGTGACTGATTGAAGAGCCGATTGTGTGGCTCAATGAAAAGTCGATTGAGTGACTGATTGAAGAGCCGATTGTCTGGCTCAACGAACAGTCGATTGAGTGACTGATTGAAGGGCCGATTGTGTGGCTCAATGAACAGTCGATTAAGTGACTGATTGAAGAGCCGATTGTGTGGCTCAATGAGCAGCCGATTAAGAGGCTGATTGAAGAGCCAATTGTGGCTCAATGAACAGTCGATTGAGTGACTGATTGAAGAGCCGATTGTGTGGCTCAATGAACAGTCGAGTGAGTGACTGATTGAAGAGCCGATTGTGGCTCAATGAACAGTCCATTTAGTGACTGATTGAAGAGCCGATTGTGTGGCTCAATGAACAGCCGACTAAGAGGCTGATTGAAAAGCCGATTGTGTGGCTCAATGAACAGTCGAATTAGTGACTGATTGAAGAGCCAATTTTGTGGCTCAATGAACAGCCGATTGAGAGCCTAATTGAGCGGGCAATTGAGTGGCTGAATATTTGCTCTCAAACGAAGTTTAACAATTATATTAGTGCTGTCTGTCTTTATTGTTTTCAATTGTTCGTCTGAGCGCTTTTTCTCTAGAAGTTTTTTCAGATGAACAAATTTGAAGACAGCTTCCAAGAAATAAAAATTCAAAATTTTCCGTTTCAGTTGCAAAAATGCCTAAGCTATTCTCCCAAGTTGTCTCCAAAATTCCTGAAGAACTGTCAACAAAATCTAACAGGAAAAATGAGGTACGACTGCTAAAATTAAATGCGGGCAAGAGATTTCACTTCTTCTTCCCATCAACTGGTGATCACCATTCGATCGAGTTAGATAGCAAGTTTTTGCCGAAGGACTTAAACTACTCGGAACGATTGAAGTTCGCGAATGTGCCGGGCTCGAAAAAAAAACTACCGTTGCGCTATGACGAGGGTACTTTTCACGCTAAGTTCGTTGGTGTGACGGATTCTGAGGATTCTGAGAGGCAAGTACTCACGCAAGTAGAAAACAGGATTGACAATGTGTCCTCTACAGAAATGGTTGATTTAACGTTCTCTGATCTTCATGAAGAACTGCCAGACAATTCCAAGTCTCAGAATTGCAAAAGTCAACCCCCGCAAAAGAAAGATGGCGACATCGTGTCGTTCTTTTCCGGAAAACGAAAAGCGACAGAACCGGTGCAGTCAGGATCAAAGTCAATCCGGGTAGAGAGCGATAATGAGTCTATTAACTTGTCTGATAACGAGGAAACACATCAACCAAATCAAGAGGCTAAAACAGCAATGATCAACGATGTAAACGATGAACCAGAAGTAAGCGAGAATGTGGAAGTTGCTGTTAATCAAGTTCAAAATAAACGCCTTGTGGAGACTCTAGAAAGCGTTTGTGAAACGCTCAAGCTCGTCACCGAAGCATTGAACATCCAAAGACGAGATTCTCGAAATATTCGAAAGCTTCTAGACTCTAACGCTCCTGAAGTTACGGCGCAGCCAACACCGAAAGCCAGTGCGTGCGAGCAATTTATTGAAGGAGGCGAAGTGCTCAATAAGCTGCCCGGGAGCCCGCCCGGTAAATTTGGTATTAATCTTTTTAAAAGATTATTCACCTTAGATGAGCGAATTAAAGGAATTGCGCAACCAGAGAAGGCAACAAAACCAGCTTTAGATCCTGAGCGCATGGAAAAATTCAGAAGATGGTCGAGGAGCGTTTCCCTGGACAATGGTATCTTGCGCGGAAGTCGATAAATGATTGTGCACGGGACTCGAAAAAAGTCAAGAAACGGTTGATGGATGCTAGTGCTGAGAATTTTGAAAAGGAGGATCTGGATGCGTCGAAGGAAAATGATGGCTTTGGGGTGGTCACTGAAGGGTGATACTTTTATGGCTGCGAGAAAGTAAGATACATCGTGTGATCGTTTTCATGCTGTTGCAAACTATTCTTTCATGTTGATACAACTGCCTGTTATATTAATCCAGATCTCATTCCAATCATTTTATTGTGACAAAGTCGATTTGTTCTTGACTGTCAGAGTCATCCAATGCTTCTTGTTTTGTTTTCGCAATAAGTTTATGTAAACTGATATTATGCCTTCAATACAGTAAAAAAGTGATTCTCTTAGCTGCTACAATTACCTTTCATAGTGGTGCTTTCAATGTAATTACTGTTGATTGAGAGGCGTATTTATGCATTTGATGTTTTACAGCCTTGTGAAGTGATTCTCATTGATTTTTATTGGTATTCATTAATTTACCTTCTCTGGGTTTCTATACTTTTGCAGCAAGATTTTTCCGTTCTCATTTTCACCCATGTCGACTGTTTCGAGAATTGGGATAGATCACTTCAAATGAAACAAACTTTTAACCAAACCAACCTCTTTTAGTCTTTTTTGTTTGAATCAACTTTATCCTCGTTCAAAGCGTGATAGATAGGTAACTGCTGTTAAATTGGATAGCCGGCTTGGTTCAAAATTGTTTGAAAAAGCTGTTTTCTAAGTTTTTTCCAGATCCTAAAAATTTTAAAGTGTTTTCAAATATGAACAGCACATAAGTTTGGGTTTTAATAATTGCATGAATCCTTAGGGACAACACAATTTTACTAAGAGTTTTGAAGAAATTTTCATTTTTGCTTTATTTCTAGAAGTTGGAAATGAACACCAAGCTTGAGAAAGTTCTAAGCGATTTAGAATCCGCGTCAGAAGAGCTCAAAAATTCAGTTAAGAAGACTAGAATAGAGAGCAGGCGTTTGCAGGAAGCCCTAAGTAGGTGCAACGAGAGAGCCTCGTATCATAAAGTAGCGATAACGTCAAACGAAATAGCCGACATCTCAACCCCAGCGAAAGACGATCAGTCAATTGGCAAGAGTGACAGTGGTTTGAAGTTGAAAACTGGTTCAACTCCTGGGGCATATGGAGTCCGTTTGGCAAGTGAATTGTTTACGGAAGACGAACTGCGAGAGGGAATAATAAGCCCACAGAAGACTTCAACCCGTACTCCGCTGGACAGCGAAAAAGTCAACATTATCAAAAGCTATATTGAGAGCAGGTTTGGCAATAAATGGGAGGAAGCCAGAAGGGCAATCGATCAAAAAGGTAGAGACTTGAAGAAACTGTCAGCTACGGTTAACAACTCCGGAAATAATGGTGAACAATTGGACTTAAACTAGGAGTTTTGAAAGCCTTCGATTTGAAAACAATTCGAGCAATTACGATGGATCGTTTCCTGGTTTATACAGCGTTTCTCATACAGTATTCTATACAGCGATAATACTTTTTGAACCAGAAGTTCTCGATTTTATTTTACTTTTACTAATGTTGTTGTGTTAATATTGTTTTGATACAAGTTTTTTAGCCTTTTAAAATGACTCTTATTGATGGTAAAAAGTTTTTGGTATTCATAAATTCACCTTCTGTTGGCTTCCAGTTTTTTCGCAATCTTTTTCCGTTCTCATTATCACTCATGTCAACTGCTCCGCAAGTTGGGATAAAACATTTGAAATGATGTAAAAGCTTAACCAAACCAGTTTCTGCTTTCTTTCTTTTTGGTTGATCAAACTTTAACCGCGTTGAAATTGGGCCAGTTATGTGATTGAGATCAAATTTAGATAGCCCGGGCTGTGTTTAATTGTTTTAATATGCTATTTTCTAAGTTTTCCCACACCCAGTTGACTCCTTTCGTTTCATACTTCAGTGCGAAACATGAATGGTCATATTTTTTGGCATGACTTAGCGTTAGCAGATGCTGAGCTCACTTCAAAGTATATTTATTCGGACGGCAAAATTTCCATAAAATTTTCTGTGACTTGTCTCATAAAAACCAGTCGGCATTCAGTCATGTGAAAAAAGAAATTGAGAAGGAATATGTTGTATTTTATTTGTATTCCTTTTTTGAGCTCAATTTTTTCTGAATTAGACAATGCCAACCTGGACTTTTCGTTTTGTTGTCCCCCGAAGACCCTGCAAATGAATCGAACCGTTTTTTAGATTTTGATTTTTACGACACATCTTTGTGGAACATCTTACTAAATAACATAGATAACGCATCAATTTTTGAAACAATTATTGTCTCCGTTTGTGTAACTGTTTAAGATGCAAAATGCCTAGATCCTACGAACGAAAAACCGCTCATAGCTACACAGAGTATGATTTGAAGATGGCGTTGTTTTTGGTGCAAGAGGGGAATTATGGAGCAAGATGTGTTGCACGGTCTACGGGTGTGCCACTGAGTACCCTGAAAAGGAAGCTGAAGACCAATAGTCCTGCTCAGAGGAACCTGTTCAACAAAATCCAAGAGGCAGCCATGGCTACTGATATCAAAAGTTGGTGCTCACAAAGAAAAAGAGTACTAAAGCAAATACTGGGATATGTTTATCAAAAGGGGAAGTACTATGATGTGAACGTCCCTGCAACTTGGCATGAACGGCAGGAAGCAGCAACTGAATGGTGGCAAAGCTTCAAGAAACGGAATTTGACTTCAAGTTTTGGCTCTTTCCTGCCACTACGATGTGCGGTCTGCCGCATAAATGTCAAATCCACAAATGCTGACTTTGTAGAATGTCCGAAGTGCGGAGAATTTAGTTGCAATGATTGCTTTGTAGAATCCGAAATTTTTTGCTGCAAAAATTGTTAACTGGAACACTGAGTCATGATCACTGAGTTTGATTATCCTCTTTTCTTAGAACTTATTGCTGTTGTCTTAATAATGTGTTGAACTAATCAATTTTTTGACAAGCTATAATTTGATTCAGTGATGCTTAAAATGTTTTATTTTTAAATTCAACCTCTGTGGCCTGCTAGTTTTTCGCTGCACGCTTTTTCCGTTCTCATTATAACCCATTCCGACTGTTTCACAATGTGGGATAAGGCAATTGAAATGAAATAAAACTTTAGCCAAAGCAATTCCTCCTTTGTCTTTCTTTTCGGTTGATACAACTTTAAACTGGTTCAAATCACGCTCGTTAGGGGATCGACATCAAATTTAGATAGCCTGGTCGGTGTTTAAAATTGTTTGAATATACTGTTTTCTAAGTTTTTCCACACCCAATTGACTCCTTTGTTTCATACTTTAGTACAAAAAATGAATCGTCATATATTTTGGCATGACTTAGCGTTAGCAGATGCTGAACTCACTTCGAAGTACATTGATTCGGACGGCAAAGTTTCCCATAAAATTGTCTCCGACTTATCTCTTAAAAACCAGTCCGGATTCAGTCATCTGAAAAACGAAATTGAGAAGGAATATGTTCTGTCTTTGTTAAACGTTGAGTATCGAGCTCTTTCTTCAAATTTTAAAATGGACAACGGTTTCACAAGCTTTGGCGTCTTTGCTAAGAAAAGATTTGTAAAAGGAGATGTTATACCTGGTCTTGTTGGTTTCTTGGCTCCGATTAAAGAATGCGAAATTGTTGAGGGTGTTAACGATGTGTTGGTTTTTCGTCATCATACGGGATCGAAAATTATGCTAGGAGGCGTTTCCTTCATCAATTCTAGTTGCAGGGAAAACTGTACTTATGTTGGAAATTCTAAGCGAACGAAAGTGAGCATTCGAGTGATTTCAAGAGACGGTCTTTTTCCTGGTGATGAAATAACTGTGCTATACAGTGGTGATTATTTTGGCCCAAATAGAGTGGATTGCGAATGTCCCTTCTCTGAAATGCACGGTAAAGAACATCCAATTCAAAGTTGGACGCGCTCTGGAAAAGTTAGAAGCCTAAGCACTGTTAGCGAACGGCTCGTGACAAGGACCACAGAGCAACGAGCTCTTCAAAAACTTCGTAGGCGACATCGAGATGTTGGGCCAGCTTATCAGCCGCGAAGAATTAAGAAGTCTCGGTACAGAGTCAGATACGAAACATCTTCCGAGTCTTCGAGCTCTATTACTGCGTCGCCCGATATATCAGAAAATGAAAGTCTAAGCATTTCATCCGAAGCTAATCTTTTTTTTGACAATGTAAGAGAAAAGGAATGCTCAACGCCTAATAGAATTGACTTTATATCGGACAACGACGAAGAGCTTTTAGAGCCGATAGGGTCTCAAGGTGATCACTCTGATGATGAAAGGCGTGAAAGATCGAACATGACAAGTAGCTCTGAAATTGAAGAGATGATCTGTTTGGGTTCGAATTTGACTACCCGATCATTTTGCTCTGAGTTAATAGAAATAGCTGACATTCATAATCTCCCCGAGCGTGGTTTGGGCGCAGTTCTTTCCTTGTTTAGAAAAGCGTTACCTGCAGCTAACAATTTGCCGAGCTTATATTCACTAAGACAACAAGAAATCAGTTCACTATCTGGCCTTAGTGAAACTCAACTACCAGAAGGCCTCCTGTATGACCTTAATTTTGAGCGACAACTCAGTCACTTGCTCAGTGAAAATTTTGATCTTGTTAGCACTGAAGGTTATCAACTCCAGACTGACTTGTGTTTACCGAAGTCGAATAAATTCTGTTTATATTTTGCTCTAAGCACTGACGGGGTTTCTCCTTTTAACTCAGCTAAGTTTTCTCTGTACCCAGTCTGGCTCAGGCTTCTCAACTTACCCGCAAGGCGACGTGTTAGCTACCGGAATTTACTCTTAGTTTCATTATTTGGTGGAGAAAAAAAACCGCATTGTGAAAATTTGATGAAACATACAGTCAAAATCCTGTCAGGTTTCAGTTCGCCAAAGGTTCTCCAGATAAATGGGAGTTCCTATACGTTCACTGTGAAGCTAAAATACGTAATTGTTGATATGGTAATGAAAGCACCTCTAGTGAACCAAACTCAGTTTAATGGGCGTTATGGGTGCACGAATCGCCTAGCTGTTGGACGTAGAGCTTTGGCTAAAGATATCTAAAGATACCTGGATTTATCCGTTCCATGAGCCTGATGTGTCTCAAAGGACATCAAAAGAGCGGCAGTTAATTTTGGAATGCCTGGGACCAGAGTGCAGATCATTATATGGTTTAATAGGTAATATTTCTGATCTTTTCTTTCTCCCATTACTGCATATCTCGAGTTTAAGAACGTTTAGTCACTGTTTTTTTTCCTAGAGTCCCTTAAAAACTCAAAAAGTTTTCCAATTGTTTTGGATATCTTTTTGTTTAGGGCCCTCAGCAATTGAAAGTGTTGTTACTCTCCCCGATGAAATGCTGATAGACTACATGCATCAAGTGCTATTTGGTGTTGTCAAAACCCTTCTCTGCAGAATCAACGGATCGAGAAAATTTTTGGGCCGGAATAAAACGCAGGTGTCAGCCAACCTTTCAAAATGTAAGGTGCCAGGAACTGACAACAAAAGACAATTGCGATCTCTAGAAACACTCAAATATTGGAAGGCAACAGAACTGAAGTTGTTTCTCTTATACGGCTTTGTGTCTTTTTTTGGTGTTCTCTCAGTGCCCATGTTTGTGCACTTCTATCTGCTGAGTACTGCAATACGTTATTTAATTGAACCGGTCAGAGAGCAGAGTTATGACAAGGCAGAGGTTCTTATCAAAATTTTTTGGAAATTGGTTCCTAATTTTTATGGAGAAGCGGCTCAAAGCTACAATATGCATTCTCTCGGTCATCTAGCTGACCAGGCAAAAAAGACGGGACCCCTGGCTTCATTGTGGTCAATTCCATTTGAGTCCGCTCATTTTCATCTGAAACGCGCTATTGGTCCAAACACAAGTGCCATTGTTGCTACAAAGCTAGCAGTCAAAAGGCATCAAAGACGATTTTTCAGGAAAAAGTTAAAGGGAAACTCGAAGACGATAACAGTGGGTTCACTCAAGCTGCTTCAGCCTACGGAGCGTATAATTGAAGTAAATGGAAGCCGGGAGACTTTAATGTCAAGCAAGACGTTTGAGCTAGATTCTAAGATGTATGCTTGTCACGGCAGTAAATGTACTTGGAACGTTAACAAAACCTGCGTGCATTTTGTTGAGTATGAAAAAGAAGGCGCGACAGGTTTTGGTCAGTTGACTGACATATTTGTTGATGTTTCGGAAAAAGGTGCAGCTGTGCATCTTGTTGATTTTGACTCATCGAAAACATTCACAGGTTTTCTTATACAGAAACTCGAAAATCACTCGTCACCAACCGAGCATTCCAGAGTAGCAGTGAATTTGGACGAGGGGCTTGAATTGGTCAGTAGCTGCTACGAAAATCATCATTTAATTCAGTGTGCGAATAGTGATGTCACCTTAGTTGATGTGAAAAAACTTTTATCGCCTTGCATTGTTCGAGAAATAGACGGACGCTTAATTTTGTCTACACTTTGCGTAACTTTTGAGCGCGATTAATCTGTTTCAGAGAAACCCTTTTCAAATTGATTGAAAACAGCGGCAGTTAATTTTGGAATGCCTGGGACCAGAGTGCAGATCATTATATGGTTTAATAGGTAATATTTCTGATCTTTTCTTTCTCCCATTACTGCATATCTCGAGTTTAAGAACGTTTAGTCACTGTTTTTTTCCTAGAGTCCCTAAAAACTCAAAAAGTTTTCCAATTGTTTTGGATATCTTTTTGTTTAGGGCCCTCAGCAATTGAAAGTGTTGTTACTCTCCCCGATGAAATGCTGATAGACTACATGCATCAAGTGCTATTTGGTGTTGTCAAAACCCTTCTCTGCAGAATCAACGGATCGAGAAAATTTTTGGGCCGGAATAAAACGCAGGTGTCAGCCAACCTTTCAAAATGTAAGGTGCCAGGAACTGACAACAAAAGACAATTGCGATCTCTAGAAACACTCAAATATTGGAAGGCAACAGAACTGAAGTTGTTTCTCTTATACGGCTTTGTGTCTTTTTTTGGTGTTCTCTCAGTGCCCATGTTTGTGCACTTCTATCTGCTGAGTACTGCAATACGTTATTTAATTGAACCGGTCAGAGAGCAGAGTTATGACAAGGCAGAGGTTCTTATCAAAATTTTTTGGAAATTGGTTCCTAATTTTTATGGAGAAGCGGCTCAAAGCTACAATATGCATTCTCTCGGTCATCTAGCTGACCAGGCAAAAAAGACGGGACCCCTGGCTTCATTGTGGTCAATTCCATTTGAGTCCGCTCATTTTCATCTGAAACGCGCTATTGGTCCAAACACAAGTGCCATTGTTGCTACAAAGCTAGCAGTCAAAAGGCATCAAAGACGATTTTTCAGGAAAAAGTTAAAGGGAAACTCGAAGACGATAACAGTGGGTTCACTCAAGCTGCTTCAGCCTACGGAGCGTATAATTGAAGTAAATGGAAGCCGGGAGACTTTAATGTCAAGCAAGACGTTTGAGCTAGATTCTAAGATGTATGCTTGTCACGGCAGTAAATGTACTTGGAACGTTAACAAAACCTGCGTGCATTTTGTTGAGTATGAAAAAGAAGGCGCGACAGGTTTTGGTCAGTTGACTGACATATTTGTTGATGTTTCGGAAAAAGGTGCAGCTGTGCATCTTGTTGATTTTGACTCATCGAAAACATTCACAGGTTTTCTTATACAGAAACTCGAAAATCACTCGTCACCAACCGAGCATTCCAGAGTAGCAGTGAATTTGGACGAGGGGCTTGAATTGGTCAGTAGCTGCTACGAAAATCATCATTTAATTCAGTGTGCGAATAGTGATGTCACCTTAGTTGATGTGAAAAAACTTTTATCGCCTTGCATTGTTCGAGAAATAGACGGACGCTTAATTTTGTCTACACTTTGCGTAACTTTTGAGCGCGATTAATCTGTTTCAGAGAAACCCTTTTCAAATTGATTGAAAACAGCGGCAGTTAATTTTGGAATGCCTGGGACCAGAGTGCAGATCATTATATGGTTTAATAGGTAATATTTCTGATCTTTTCTTTCTCCCATTACTGCATATCTCGAGTTTAAGAACGTTTAGTCACTGTTTTTTTCCTAGAGTCCCTAAAAACTCAAAAAGTTTTCCAATTGTTTTGGATATCTTTTTGTTTAGGGCCCTCAGCAATTGAAAGTGTTGTTACTCTCCCCGATGAAATGCTGATAGACTACATGCATCAAGTGCTATTTGGTGTTGTCAAAACCCTTCTCTGCAGAATCAACGGATCGAGAAAATTTTTGGGCCGGAATAAAACGCAGGTGTCAGCCAACCTTTCAAAATGTAAGGTGCCAGGAACTGACAACAAAAGACAATTGCGATCTCTAGAAACACTCAAATATTGGAAGGCAACAGAACTGAAGTTGTTTCTCTTATACGGCTTTGTGTCTTTTTTTGATGTTCTCTCAGTGCCCATGTTTGTGCACTTCTATCTGCTGAGTACTGCAATACGTTATTTAATTGAACCGGTCAGAGAGCAGAGTTATGACAAGGCAGAGGTTCTTATCAAAGTTTTTTGGAAATTGGTTCCTAATTTTTATGGAGAAGCGGCTCAAAGTTACAATATGCATTCTCTCGGTCATCTAGCTGACCAGGCAAAAAAGACGGGACCCCTGGCTTCATTGTGGTCAATTCCATTTGAGTCCGCTCATTTTCATCTGAAACGCGCTATTGGTCCAAACACAAGTGCCATTGTTGCTACAAAGCTAGCAGTCAAAAGGCATCAAAGACGATTTTTCAGGAAAAAGTTAAAGGGAAACTCGAAGACGATAACAGTGGGTTCACTCAAGCTGCTTCAGCCTACGGAGCGTATAATTGAAGTAAATGGAAGCCGGGAGACTTTAATGTCAAGCAAGACGTTTGAGCTAGATTCTAAGATGTATGCTTGTCACGGCAGTAAATGTACTTGGAACGTTAACAAAACCTGCGTGCATTTTGTTGAGTATGAAAAAGAAGGCGCGACAGGTTTTGGTCAGTTGACTGACATATTTGTTGATGTTTCGGAAAAAGGTGCAGCTGTGCATCTTGTTGATTTTGACTCATCGAAAACATTCACAGGTTTTCTTATACAGAAACTCGAAAATCACTCGTCACCAACCGAGCATTCCAGAGTAGCAGTGAATTTGGACGAGGGGCTTGAATTGGTCAGTAGCTGCTACGAAAATCATCATTTAATTCAGTGTGCGAATAGTGATGTCACCTTAGTTGATGTGAAAAAACTTTTATCGCCTTGCATTGTTCGAGAAATAGACGGACGCTTAATTTTGTCTACACTTTGCGTAACTTTTGAGCGCGATTAATCTGTTTCAGAGAAACCCTTTTCAAATTGATTGAAAATGATTTACTATATCTGTTGAAAACTTCTTTCCGAGTGTTTCACATCTTTTGTGTTTTCTTTCAAATTTAATTCAATTTTCGCGAATGAGATTTATCATTTCGAATTGAAAAGACAATTTCAAAATTGTTTGAGGTCATAGGAGGCTATTGCTTACAACCTGATTCAAACACCAAAAGATAGGAGGACTTATGTAGCGTGGTTTCACACTAGCGGAAGATTTCTTCTCATAATTTTTTTTCTCTCCAAAACTCAACATAAGGGGTAAAATGAACCCAAAATTTTCTTCTGTTTTCGTTTTCAAGTGTTATCTTTCGCATATGACTGATCGTATATTAACGTTTGGTTACAAAACACGCTATTTACAAAAAGTATTGTCCTTGAAAGCCTGACTGGTTGGTTACGATGACATTTCAATTCAAATTTCGTGTTGGACAACTGTCGCGAATGAGATTTATCAATTCTTCGGATCGAAAAGACCATTTCAAAATTGTTTGAGGTCAGAGGAGATTTTTGCTTACATCCTGATTCATATACCAAAAGATAGGAGGACTATTCTAGCGTGGTTTCACACTAGCGAAAGGCTTTTTATGATAATTTTTTCTCACCAAAAATCAACTTAAGGGGTAAAATGAACCCAAAATTTTCTTCAGTTCTCGTTTTTCCTGTTATCTGTCGCATATGAATGGTCATATTTTGACGTATGTTTAGATGAAATTATATTTACAAAGGGTATGGGCCTTGAGTGCCTCACTGGTTGGTCAGGATGACAGTTCAATTCAAATTTCGTGTTGGACAACAATCGCGAATGAGATTTATCACTTCTTCGAATCGGAAAGACCATTTCAAAATTGTTTGAGGTCAGAGGAGATTATTGCTTACATCCTGCTTCAAAAACCAAAAGATAGGAGGACTAACGTAGCGTGGTTTCACAATAGTGGAAGGTTTTTTCTCATGATTTTTTCTCTCCAAAACTTAACTTAAGGGGTAAAATGAACTGAAAATTTTCTTCTGTTTTCGTTTTTAAGTGTTATCTTTAGCATATGACTGATCGGATATTAACGTGTGGTTACAAAACACGCTATTTACAAAATTTGCTGTCTATGAGAGTCTCACTGGTTTGTTAGGATGGCAGTTCAATTCAAATTTCGTGTTGGACAACTGTCACTGTCGCGAATGAGATTTATCATTTCTTCGAATCGAAAAGACCATTTCAAAATTGTTTGAGGTCAGAGGAGATTAATGCTTACATCCTGATTCAAATACTAAAACATGAGAGGACTAACATAGCGCGGTTTAACACTAGCGAAAGGTTTTTTCTCATGTTTTTTTCTCTCCAAAACTTAACTTAAGGGGTAAAATGAACTGAAAATTTTCTTCTGTTTTCGTTTTTAAGTGTTATCTTTAGCATATGACTGATC
Organism: Convolutriloba macropyga; assembly: GCF_964194025.1. Taxonomy (NCBI): domain Eukaryota; kingdom Metazoa; phylum Xenacoelomorpha; order Acoela; family Convolutidae; genus Convolutriloba; species Convolutriloba macropyga. Next base: position 9,206,066 of record NC_134479.1, on the reverse strand, counting down.
GGATATTAACGTGTGGTTAAAAAACACGCTATTTACAAAATTTGCTGTCTATGAGAGTCTCACTGGTTTGTTAGGATGGCAGTTCAATTCAAATTTCGTGTTGGACAACTGTCACTGTCGCGAATGAGATTTATCATTTCTTCGAATCGAAAAGACCATTTCAAAATTGTTTGAGGTCAAAGGAGAATATTCCTTACATCCTGATTCAAACACCAAAAGATAGGAGGACTAACGTAGCGTGGTTTCACCCTAGCGAAAAGTAATTTCTCATGATTTTTTCTCTCCAGAACTCAACTTAAGGGGTAAAATGAACCCAAAATTTTCTTCAGTTCTCGTTTTTCCTGTTATCTATCGCACGTGACTGGTCATATTTTCACGTATGTTTAGATAACATGCTATTTACAAAAAGTATTGTCCTTGAGAGCCTCACTGGTTGGTTAGGATGACAGTTCAATTCAAATTTCGTGTTGGACAACAATCGCGAATGAGATTTATCACTTCTTCGAATCGGAAAGACCATTTCAAAATTGTTTGAGGTCAGAGGAGATTATTGCTTACATCCTGCTTCAAAAACCAAAAGATAGGAGGACTAACGTAGCGTGGTTTCACACTAGCGGAAGGTTTTTTCTCATGATTTTTTCTCTCCAAAACTCAACTTAAGGTGTAAAATGAACCCAAAAGTTTCTTCAGTTTTCGTTTTTAAGTGTTATCTTTCGCATATGACTGATCGTATATTAACGTTTGGTTACAAAACACGCTATTTACAAAAAGTATTGACCTTGAAAGCCTGACTGGTTGGTTAGGATGGCAGTTCAATTCAATTTTCGTGTTGGACAACTGTCGCGAATGAGATTTATCAATTCTTCGGATCGAAAAGACCATTTCAAAATTGTTTGAGGTCAGAGGAGAGTTTTGCTTACATCCTGATTCATATACCAAAAGATAGGAGGACTATTTTAGCGTGGTTTCACACTAGCGAAAGGTTTTTTTATGATAAGTTTTTCTCTCGAAAAATCAACTTAAGGGGTAAAATGAACCCAAAATTTTCTTCAGTTCTCGTTTTTCCTGTTATCTATCGCATAATTTGACGTATGTTTAGATAACATGCTTTTTACAAAAAGTATTGTCCTTGAGAGCCTCACTGGTTGGTTAGGATGACAGTTCAATTCAAATTTCATGTTGGACAACTGTCGCGAATGAGATTTATCAATTCTTCGACTCGAAGACCATTTCAAAATTGTTTGAAGTCAGAGGAGAGTATTGCTTACATCCTGTTTCAAATAACAAAAGATGGGAGGACTATTATAGCTTGGTTTTACACTAGCGAAAGGTTTTTTTCTGATAATTTTTCTCACCAAAACTCAACTTAAGGAGTAAAATGAACCCAAAATTTTCTTCAGTTCTCGTTTTTCCTGTTATCTATCGCATATGACTGGTCATATTTCCACGTATGTTTAGATAACATGCTATTTACAAAAAGTGTTGTCCTTGAGAGCCTCACTGGTTGGTTAGGATGACAGTTCAATTCAAATTTCGTGTTGGACAACAATCGCGAATGAGATTTATCACTTCTTCGAATCGGAAAGACCATTTCAAAATTGTTTGAGGTCAGAGGAGATTATTGCTTACGTCCTGCTTCAAAAACCAAAAGATAGGAGGACTAACGTAGCGTGGTTTCACACTAGCGGAAGGTTTTTTCTCATGATTTTTTCTCTCCAGAACTCAACTTAAGATGTAAAATGAACCCAAAAGTTTCTTCAGTTTTCGTTTTTAAGTGTTATCTTTCGCATATGACTGATCGTATATTAACGTTTGGTTACAAAACACGCTATTTACAAAAAGTATTGACCTTGAAAGCCTGACTGGTTGGTTAGGATGACCGTTCAATTCAATTTTCGTGTTGGACAACTGTCGCGAATGAGATTTATCAATTCTTCGGATCGAAAAGACCATTTCAAAATTGTTTGAGGTCAGAGGAGAGTTTTGCTTACATCCTGATTCATATACCAAAAGATAGGAGGACTATTTTAGCGTGGTTTCACACTAGCGAAAGGTTTTTTTATGATAAGTTTTTCTCTCGAAAAATCAACTTAAGGGGTAAAATGAACCCAAAATTTTCTTCAGTTCTCGTTTTTCCTGTTATCTATCGCATAATTTGACGTATGTTTAGATAACATGCTTTTTACAAAAAGTATTGTCCTTGAGAGCCTCACTGGTTGGTTAGGATGACAGTTCAATTCAAATTTCATGTTGGACAACTGTCGCGAATGAGATTTATCAATTCTTCGACTCGAAGACCATTTCAAAATTGTTTGAAGTCAGAGGAGAGTATTGCTTACATCCTGTTTCAAATAACAAAAGATGGGAGGACTATTATAGCTTGGTTTTACAATAGCGAAAGGTTTTTTTCTGATAATTTTTCTCACCAAAACTCAACTTAAGGAGTAAAATGAACCCAAAATTTTCTTCAGTTCTCGTTTTTCCTGTTATCTATCGCATATGACTGGTCATATTTCCACGTATGTTTAGATAACATGCTATTTACAAAAAGTGTTGTCCTTGAGAGCCTCACTGGTTGGTTAGGATGACAGTTCAATTCAAATTTCGTGTTGGACAACTATCGCAAATGAGATTTATCAATTCTTCGAATCGAAAAGACCATTTCAAAATTGTTTGAGGTCAGAGGAGACTATTGTTTTAATCCTGATTCAAAAACCAAAAGATAGGAGGACTAACGTAGCGTGGTTTCACATTAGCGGAGGGTTTTTTCTGATAATTTTTTCTCACCAAAAATCAACTTAAGGGTTAAAATGAACCCAAAATTTTCTTCAGTTTTCGTTTTTAAGTGTTATCTTTCGCATATGACTGATCGTGTATTAACGTCTGGTTACAAAACACGCTATTTACAAAAAGTATTGTCTTTGAAAGCCTGACTGGTTGGTTAGGATGACAGTTCAATTCAAATTTCGTGTTGGACAACTGTCGCGAATGAGATTTATCAATTCTTCGGATCGAAAAGACCATTTGAAAATTGTTTGAGGTGAGAGGATATCATTGCTTACATCCTGATTCAAATACCAAAAGATAGGAGGACTATTTTAGCGTGGTTTCACACTAGCGAAAGGTTTGTTATGATAATTTTTTCTCTCGAAAAATCAACTTAAGAGGTAAAATGAACCCAAAATTTTCTTCAGTTCTCGTTTTTCCTGTTATCTACCGCATGTGACTGGTCATATTTTGACGCATGTTTAGATAACATGCTTTTTACAAAAAATTTTGTCCTTGAGAGCCTCACTGGTTGATTAGGATGATAGTTCAATTCAAATTTTATGTTGGACAACTGTCGCGAAAGAGATTTATCAAATCTTCGACTCGAAAAGACCATTTCAAAATTGTTTGAGGTCAAAGGAGAGTATTGCTTACATCCTGTTTCAAATAACAAAAGTTGGGAGGACTATTGTAGCTTGGTTTTACACTAGCGAAAGGTTTTTTCTGATAATTTTTTTGCACCAAAACTCAATTTAAGTGGTAAAATGAACCCAAAATTTTCTTCAGTTCTCGTTTTTCCTGTTATCTATCGCATATGACTGGTCATATTTTCACGTATGTTTAGATAACATGCTATTTACAAAAAGTATTGTCCTTGAGAGCCTCACTGGTTGGTTAGGATGACAGTTCAATTCAAATTTCGTGTTGGACAACTATCGCGAATGAGATTTATCAATCCTTCGAATCGAAAAGACCATTTCAAAAGTGTTTGAGGTCAGAGGAGATTATTGCTTTAATCCTGATTCAGAAACCATGAGATAGGAGGACTAACGTAGCGTGGTTTCACACTAGCGGAAGGTTTTTTCTGATAATTTTTCTCACCAAAACTCAACTTAAGGGGTAAAATGAACCCAAAATTTTCTTCAGTTTTCGTTTTTAAGTGTTATCTTTCGCATATGACTGATCGTATATTAACGTCTGGTTACAAAACACGCTATTAACAAAAAGTATTGTCTTTGAAAGCCTGACTGGTTGGTTAGGATGACAGTTCAATTCAAATTTCGTGTTGGACAACTGTCGCGAATGAGATTTATCAATTTTTCGGATCGAAAAGACCATTTCAAAATAGTTTGAGGTCAGAGGAGATCATTGCTTACATCCTGATTCAAATACCAATAGATAGGAGGACTATTCTAGCGTGGTTTCACACTAGCGAAAGGTTTTTTATGATATTTTTTTCTCTCGAAAAATCAACTTAAGGGGTAAAATGAACCCAAAATTTTCTTCAGTTCTCGTTTTTCCTGTTATCTATCGCATATGACTGGTCATATTTTGACGTATGTTTAGATAACATGCTTTTTACAAAAAGTATTGTCCCTGAGAGCCTCACTGGTTGGTTAGGATGACAGTTCAATTCAAATTTCATGTTGGACAACTGTCGCGAATGAGATTTATCAATTCTTCGACTCGAAAAGACCATTTCAAAATTGTTTGAGGTCAAAGGAGAGTAATGCTTACATCCTGTTTCAAAAAACAAAAGATGGGAGGACTATTGTAGCTTGGTTTTACACTAGCGAAAGGTTTTTTCTGATAATTTTTTCTCACCAAAACTCAACTTAAGGGGTAAAATGAACCCAAAATTTTCTTCAGTTCTCGTTTTTCCTGTTATCTATCGCATATGACTGGTCATATTTTCAGGTATGTTTAGATAACATGCTATTTACAAAAATTATTGTCCTTGAGAGCCTCACTGGTTGGTTAGGATGACAGTTCATTTCAAATTTCGTGTTGGACAACTATCGCGAATGAGATTTATCAATTCTTCGAATCGAAAAGCCCATTTCAAAATTGTTTGAGGTCAGAGGAGATTATTGCGTACATCCTGATTCAAAAACCAAAAGATAGGAGGACTAACGTAGCGTGGTTTCACACTAGCGGAAGATTTTTTCTCATAATTTTTTTTTCTCTCCAAAACTCAACTTAATGGGTAAAATGAACCCAAAAGTTTCTTCAGTTTTCGTTTTTAAGTGTTATCTTTCGCATATGACTGATCGTATTTTAACGTCTGGTTACAAAACACGCTATTTACACAAAGTATTGTCCTTGAAAGCCTGACTGGTTGGTTAGGATGACAGTTCAATTCAAATTTCGAGTTGGACAACTGTCGCGAATGAGATTTATCAATTCTTCGGATCGAAAAGACCATTTCAAAATTGTTTGAGGTCAGAGGAGATCATTGCTTACATCCTGATTCAAACACCAAAAGATAGGAGGACTAACGTAGCGTGGTTTCACGCTAGCGGAGGGTTTTTTCTGATAATTTTTTTTCACCAAAAATCAACTTAAGGGGTAAAATGAACCCAAAATTTTCTTCAGTTTTCGTTTTTAAGTGTTATCTTTCGCATATGACTGATCGTATATTAACGTCTGGTTACAAAACACGCTATTTACAAAAAGTATTGGATTTGAAAGCCTGACTGGTTGGTTAGGATGACAGTTCAATTCAAATTTCGTGTTGGACAACTGTCGCGAGTGAGATTCATCAATTCTTCGGATCGAAAAGACCATTTGAAAATTGTTTGAGGTCAGAGGAGATCATTGCCTACATCCTGATTCAAATACCAAAAGATAGGAGGACTATTCTAGCGTGGTTTCACACTAGCGAAAGGTTTTTTATGATAATTTTTTTCTCTCGAAAAATCAACTTAAGGGGTAAAATGAACCCAAAATTTTCTTCAGTTCTCGTTTTTCCTGTTATCTATCGCATATGAGTGGTCATATTTTGACGTATATTTAGATAACATTCTTTTTACAAAAAGTATCGTCCTTGAGAGCCTCACTGGTTGGTTAGGATGACAGTTCAATTCAAATTTCATCTTGGACAACTATCGCAAATGATATTTATCAATTCTTCGACTCGAAAAGACCATTTCAAAATTGTTTGAGGTCAAAGGAGAGTATTGCATACATCCTGTTTCAAATAATAAAAAAATATTGGAGGACTATTGTAGCTTGGTTTTACACTAGAAAAGGGTTTTTTATGATAATTTTTTCTCTCGAAAAATCAACTTAAGGGGTAAAATGAACCCAAAATTTTCTTCAGTTCTCGTTTTTCCTGTTATCTATCGCATATGACTGGTCATATTTTGACGTATGTTTAGATGAAATGCTATTTACAAAATGTATGGGCCTTGAGTGCCTCACTGGTTGGTCAGGATGACAGTTCAATTCAAATTTCGTGTTGGACAACTGTCGCGAATGAGATTTATCAATTCTTCGACTCGAAAAGACCATTTCAAAATTGTTTGAGGTCAAAGGAGAGTATTGCTTACATACTGTTTCAAATAACAAAAGATGGGGTGACTATTGTAGCTTCGTTTTACACTAGAAAAAGGTTTTTGTGATAATTTTTTCTCTCGAAAAATCAACTTAAGGGGTAAAATGAACCCAAAATTTTCTTCAGTTCTCGTTTTTCCTGTTATCTGTCGCATATGACTGGTCATATTTTGACGTATGTTTAGATGAAATTATATTTACAAAGGGTATGGGCCTTGAGTGCCTCACTGGTTGGTCAGAATGACAGTTCAATTCAAATTTCGTGTTGGACAACTGTCGCGAATGAGATTTATCAATTCTTCGGATCGAAAAGACCCTTGTGTGCTTCTGCTTTTCTGTCCTGGCTTCTCTGGGACAGCTTTTGTTTTGTTAGGGTCCCGGCTTCTCTGGGTACCTCCCCATTATTGTGTTTTTTTGTGCTTTACTGTCCCGGCTTCTCTGGGACAGCTTTTGGTTGTTTAGTGTCCCTGCTTCTCTGGGTCCCTCCCCAACCCTTGTGTGCTTCTGCTTTTCTGTCCCGGCTTCTCTGGGACAGTTTTTCGCGGGTCCTGGCCTATCTGGGTCCCTTCCCCTTTTTTCTCGAGATGCATGGTTTGGGTGATTTTGATGCACCGCTTGACAGCGTGGCCTTGATATCACTCTTTGAATGCATCTCAAGAGCACTTGCTGCTGCTGCCTCCCGGCTCCTTTGGGAGCTTCTGTTCTGTTAGGATCCCGGCTTCTCTGGGTCCCAAACCTTGTGTGCTTCTGCTTTTCTGTCCTGGCATCTCTGGGACAGCTTTTGTTTTTATAGGGTCCCGGCTTCTCTGCGTCCCTCCCCATTATTGTGTTTTTTGTGCTTTACTGTCCCGGCTTCTCTGGGACAGCTTTTGGTTCTTTTAGGGTCGCGGCTTCTCTGGGTCCCTCCCCAACCCTTGTGTGCTTCTGCTTTTCTGTCCTGGCTTCTCTGGGACAGTTTTTTGCGGGTCTTGGCCTATCTGGGTCCCTTCCCCTCTTTTCTCGAGATGCATGGTTTGGGTGATTTTGACGCACCGCTTGACAGCGTGGCATTGATATCACTCATTGAATGCATCTCAAGAGCACTTGCTGCTGCTGCCTCCCGGCTCCTTTGGGAGCTTCTGTTCTGTTAGGATCCCGGCTTCTCTGGATCCCTCCCCATCCCTTGTGTGCTTCTGCTTTTCTGTCCTGGCTTCTCTGGGACAGCTTTTGTTTTGTTGGGTTCCCGGATTCTCTGGGTCCCTCGCCATTATTGTGTTTTTGTGCTTTACTGTCCCGGCTTCTCTGGGACAGTTTTTGGTTCTTTTAGGGTCCTGGCTTCTCTGGGTCCCTCCCCAACCCTTGTGTGCTTCTGCTTTTCTGTCCCGGCTTCTCTGGGACAGTTTTTCGAGGGTCCTGGCCTATCTGGGTCCCTTCCCCTCTTTTCTCGAGATGCATGGTTTGGATGATTTTGATGCACCACTTGACAGCGTGGCCTTGATATCACTCAATGAATGCATCTCAAGAGCACATGCTGCTGCTGCTGACTCCCGGCTCCTTTGGGAGCTTCTGTTCTGTTAGGATTCCGGCTTCTCTGGGTCCCTCCCCATCCCTTGTGTGCTTCTGCTTTTCTGTCCTGACTTCTCTGGGACAGCTTTTGTTTTGTTGGGTTCCCGGCTTCTCTGGGTCCCTCCCCATTATTGTGTTTTTGTGCTTAACTGTCCCGGCTTCTCTGGGACAGCTTTTGGTTCTTTTAGGGTCCCGGCTTCTCTGGGTCCCTCCCCAACCCTTGTGTGCTTCTGCTTTTCTGTCCCGGCTTCTATGGGACAGTTTTTTGCGGGCCCTGGCCTATCTGGGTCCCTTCCCCTCTTTTCTCGAGATGCATGGTTTGGGTGATTTCGATGCACCGCTTGACAGCGTGGCCTTGATATCACTCATTGAATGCATCTCAAGAGCACTTGCTGCTGCTGCCTCCCGGCTCCTTTGGGAGCTTCTGTTCTGTTAGGATCCCGGCTTCTCTGGGTCCCTCACTCTTATCGTGTGCTTTTGTGCTTTACTGTCCCGGCTTCTCTGGAACAACTTTTTGCGGGTCCTGGCTAACTCTAGTACTGATTTTCCCTACAAACAATTCCACTGTTTTCTCATTTTTCTCACTGGGAAACCCATTATCTCCCACTTTTCCTGACTAGAATCTTAAAGAGTCTCAAAATTTCCTAGCAAGATTCTTATTGTGCCCATTTTTCTTGCTAGGATTCCGAGGTTTCTCAAAATTTCTAGTGGGAAAAGTGAGAACTTGCATATACTTACCACCACCTACAATTCTTGGTAAGTTTCCCAATAGGATTCCTGATAGGATTTCTTCTGATCTTGGCAAGTCCCAAATAGGAACTTGGCAAGAAAAATGAGAATTGTAGCACCGGGAAGACCTGCTAACAAAGTTAACTAGATTTGCCAAGGCATTCTGAAGTGCTTTTGCCTTTGAACGTTGCTTTTATACAGTTACATTGCTTATAACACGCTATATCCTGAATATAGATTACGATAGATTGTTTTCACCTATATTTTTTGATGCCGCTCCCGGCTTTAGCCTTTCTTTAGCCTAAATCTATAGCCTAATTGATGTGATTCATTGAGTCATTAATTGAGTCATTAAAGAGACGCAAAGCAAAATGAAAGTATTGTAGTGCTATGCGTTGCTGTGTTGGTAATAAGGGAGTTGGTAATATCCCCGTCGTATGCCCAAAACACTGTTCCCCGTCTTTGCATTTCATTTAATACCCAAAAAATCTGTTCCCCGTCTTTGCATTTCATTTAAACAGCTTGCAAACAAAAGAGGCTACTTTGCATTTTGGCGAGGATTGAACACGCGTTAACAATTGGTATAACTGCCATTATTTTTATTTGGATATGACAGAACCTAAACAGGACGACGGCACGGCAATACGTGTTCTGCTTTTAACCTGGAACGTTGGAAATTGCAGTAAAAGTGTCTTGGACGAAAGAGTTTTGCCAAGAGATGAGGACTTTAAAAATCTGGAAGTGGCACCAAAATTGGTCTTCATTGTCTTCCAAGATTTGGATGCTAGTATGCACAAAAATTTCAGCTTGCGATGGGGTAACAGCTCATGGTCGCTCAGACTCATGGAACAAAATACACTTTGATTGGCTCCTAAATAGTCTACAACTGAGCAAAAATCGGGGACAAATCAACAAAAAAAACTGTACGAACTATCCGAAGAACTTGAACGTGATTTTTGATAATTTTGAGCATTAAATTAATATTATATAGCCGGCAAATCTAGTAACCCCCCAGAACCCATTTCCCGAGTTCACCGGTCACCAATAACCCACCCCCATATATTTTTTCCTTGTAAAAACATCGAATTTGAAAATTTTTGCTCAAAATTTTGGAATTGACCAAATCGGGCTAAATAATAGTTATTGGAACGGGTAAAGTCTTATACGGAAAACATCACGCGAAGCAAGAAAAAAGTTTGAAAAAATTGACCAAACTTGATAAAATTTTGCAAAAAAAAAATTATATAAAGCGTTGATAGATGGCAGATAGAACACTTGTATAAAAAGGGTAGAATTAAGAGTTTGGTCAAGATTTTCAAATTTTGAAAAAAAAAAGAATCAGATAACTGATTTTTTTTGCAAACAAGCGCTTATTCTTGGTAACTCGTGAAAATCGTGCCTTTAACATCAAAGTTCGGAGTTTGAAAAAATTTGGGAAAAATCTCTCCGATCATTCTAGCATACTTATATAGTAGTTAGATAGATTAAAACGTTGTAAAAAACAAGTTTGGTCAAGTTTTTCAAACTTCACAAAAAAAGAAGATCAGGTAACTGATTTTTTTCCCTCAGATAAGCGCTTATTCTTGGAAAGTCGTGAAAATTGCGCATTAAAAATCAAGTTTCGGGGTTTGAGCAAAGCTCACATCAGTTATGTGGTAAAAACATTATATGGTTTTTATATTAGCTGCAAGTTCACTGCATCACGCCATAAAAACCTTGCCTCAAGCGTTACAAGACCATTATGAAAAAAGAATTTACGCATTACCGGATCTGAGTTTTAATCCTAACGCTTTGAAAGTCCGAAAAACCGCGCAATTTCAATTGAGTCACTTCTTCCGTGATAAAAAGAGGCTGGTTATATGGCATGATGTGGTGAACAATTCATTGTCCCGTCATCGCAGTAACAACAATAAGCCTTTATCACCTTCGCAGCTTATTGAAGTGCTTGAAAAGTATCAAGAGCGCATAGAAGCTTTAGTGTATTGCCCCAGAGAGGGAACTCCTGATATTTACAATCAGCTCAATCGTAGTACTCTAAATACCATCCATTTAGTGAAAGACATTGTGTCTAGACGTAAACCAAGAGTACAGAGCATTACACCAAAGGCCTGCGCTTGAGCTGAAAACACTCACTATATTCTTAGCTCATAAGAACAACCTCCGGTCCTTGAAAACACGCTCCCGACCGAAGAAACTTTCAAAGCGCCGTCGTAAAACGCTTCGCACCCGTCATGCGTTCGAGGAGGCGGAAATCACACAAGCCTTTGATAACCTGAAGGTCTCTTAGTCTTGCGCTGTTGTGGAAGTCTACCCGCTGTGGCGGTGTGACTTAGTTAACTCACGAGTTACGGGTTAGTTTGTGGTTGGTTCTCTCCGATAGTGCTTTACTAAACGTTTCGCTCTCCCCATTCTTTGAGTTATTCACTGCCGTCCGTTTTCCGCAGGTTATGTGGTTTCATTTTTCCGTTTCCGTCCTTTTTGTTTCCGTGTCACCTTGTTTCTTTCTATCCCCCGTTTATTAGTTGTATGATGTAGTATCTTGAGTTTTGCTTTAGTAAAATTTCTTTCTGCTAGTATGCTGGTTTGTTGTTTAGTCTCATTCCTTGCTAGGGTGTGACTTAGGTTCATTCTGGAGTTACGGCTGGTTTGTTTCGTGACTTTCGCCACACTTATTTGCTAGCAATTTGCTGTAGCTTTATTAATTTTTTTAGTGTGCACTTTTGTTGTCTGGGTACGGTGGTTTGCTAGGGTGTGACTTAGGTTTGTTCTGGAGTTACGGCTAGTAAATTTCCTGACCTTTTTGATTTTTCGTTATACTACATCGTTGCCGTAAAATGTCTCATGTTTGATGTTTTGGTGCCGTTGATAAAGCCCCATAACGTTTTGTGCTAGTTTACCTGGCAGTAGCTCCTCTCCTTTTCTCTAGGGTGTGACTTAAGTTTATTCTGGGGATACGGCTAGCTTGTTTGGTAGAGCTTGTTGCTGTAGTCTCCCTCCTCCTCGCGTGTGGTTTACCGTCTCCCTCCCGTGCTATCCCGGTTCCCCGTTGCGTCGTGCGTTAATCGTTCGGCGTCTCTTCCCGTCCGTCCCGTCTCCCGTTCTGCCCCTATTCGCGCTTCCTGCGCACCGTTCTTACTTTCTTTTGCCGGGTACTATTGTACTCGACGAACATCTTTTGCTCTTTGACGGTTTGCTAAGGCAAACCGTCACACTAGGGTTCAGTATAACCCATTTGTGTTGTGCTGTTGCATATCTGTGCACTTTATAGTAGTACTAAAATAAACTTGTGGATCCTGTTTTTCTTAAGATCATGACAACTTTGCAGGACAAATTTAACAAACTTTATAGTGCGAGGGAAAAGGTAGAGGCTGAACTAAATAACATTCATGGTGAAATTAACAATGCTGTTGATAAGCAAGACAGGAAAGTTAAGATCGAACGTCTGATTGTTAAGTGCAAGGATGCTTTTACAAGAGTAGTTGATAAGAATGAAGAGCTCTTTGATCTGGCACAAAATACTGAAGATCCAGATGCTGCCTGTAAGAACCTTGAAAAATGGTTAGAGACTGTAACAAAGAAAACTGATGATTTCATTGCTGCTGCTTGAGGGTATATCAATTCGGTCCATGACAAAGAGACAGCAGAGCTGTATACCTCTCACCATTCAAGATCAGGTTCACATATGACTTCCTCAAAGAGATCAAGTCACCGTCAACGAGACTTAGAACTATCAAGACTCAAAAGGGAGGAATTTGAGAAACAACATGAGGCAAAGCTTCGCATTGCTAGACAGCATCTTGAAATTGAAAACCAAACAAAATTGCGGGAATTGGAAATTGAGCAGCTTGAGGAGGATCATCGCAAGGAAGTAGCTGCTGCAGCCCTTGAGGAATTTGAGTTGATGACAAGATCATCAGCAGACGGGTCTGGTACAGGCAAAATGAGTGGGCTCTTTACGGAAGTTCAGTCAAGAGCAAGAAACTTATTCAACATTGGGTTAACTCGTCATCGGCCGGGAATATGGCAGATGTTGCAAACGAACCGAGTTCGCACCTTTCTGGTTCCATCGCCCAATCCAACCAAGCAATTTTCCAACGACCTTCTTCAACTCAACTTCCAAACTCACACTCCAATTTCAATACATATGATCAAGTTGAGGCCAACATCAACCTCCCTGTCCATGAGCCGCAAGAACCAAGTAGTAGAACCAATGTAACCAATGATGCAAACAACATCATGCAAGAGCAGCAACAGCCTCAGTATACGCCTCCATCACCCCCCGTAGTAAACTTTGGTCTGCAAACTCAAATAAACGCCCCAAACACAGCCAGACAACTGTCTCAAGCAACAATGCACTTCGATGGTATACAGTTAGATCATCAATTCCCGCGCAGATCGAGCATGCCGGGACAGTTGAATTTAGTCAGCCCTCAGCGTTCACCACCTTTAAATACACTCGTTAATGCTCCGCTAGCACTTAATCCGCAACAAGCACACATAAATGTACCAGCCCCCCACCCCCCGTTCTAAACCCCACACCACAGCATTTCCCGTTAATCCCACCAGCATTCCGCTTTCCTCTTTCGCCGCCACAAGCACTCCCACTACACGCCACTAACCCCGTAGCGAATAATGTCAATCTGTTACCCCATTCTCCGCCTGCACCAATCATTTCCTCCGCAAACGTTTTTTGCACCTCAATTAATTCATCCACCACCCCAACAATAGAGTTTTCAACCCCAAAAATTTGTCCCTATAACCCATGCACCTCCTGCTCCTCCGGATCCAAATGTTTGGCGTTTACCGGCAGCAGTTCCATCTAATGCAGTGCCACTTGTACGTACATCTGCGAAATTATACACCGTACAACCGGTCCCGTTAATCAACCCTCGTATCACTACATCGCTCCGCTCCTCTCATGTACAAGAAGCAGCAGCTCAAAATTACGTAACATCAGGCTTCATGCAAGCGAATCAATTTAGTTCTTCCACAGGTACCGCCCCCACTTTTGTCACTCCGATCATTCAGCCAACGTATGGAGCTACCGTTCCGAACCCGTTGTGTTGGGGTGGCCCGCCGCATCCTACACCTTCGGCTCCTTCTTTGGACTCTGCGGATTTGATAAAGCAGTTGGCGGACGCAATTACTAGTAAGAAGAGCGATCAACTGCCCGAGGGGAAGTTGTCAAAGTACAATGGTGATCCCCTGCAGTGGCACGAATGGATCGGACAATTTAAAAGCGCCATAGACTCACAGTCCTTGACTGATGATGTCAAGTTAACATACTTAAAAACTCTTCTAACTGGAAATACTAAAACCGCCATCGCTGAGTTCGCATACTGTGGTGTAATGTATAAGGACGCACTTAAGACACTTGAACGCAAATTTGGCAAACCACAGGCAGTAGTCAGTGCACACTTAGACAAACTCAACTCTTTTCCTCCACTTAAGATGCACAATAGTGATAACATCATAAACTATTCTGCAACAATTTCAAGTCTTGTTGGGGTCTTTAAATCACTTTCATATGACTCAGACCTTAAGAGCGCCTCACTTCTTAACACGGCTGTGCAAAAGTTGCCGCCCAATCTAAAAGAGTCTTGGTCACTCTTCACAGTGAAGAAACATTGGGTTAAGCCAACACTCCTTGACTTCAACGATTGGTTGAAGGAGAAGGCCGAGGCACATGATTTAATGAACCAAACTTCATCAAAGGCCAGAACTGAGGATAACACCAACTCAGTAGTAAAGACCAAAGTTGCCTCAAGAACTTTTGCTGCTAATAAGCAAACTAAGGGCACTCAGAGACCAGTCTCAACATCGGCAACGCCTGCAACCCCTCGCTGCATTGTGTGTAAAGGCAACCATCGCATCGGGGAGTGTAGGGTATTTAAAGAAAAGTCTCCCACTCACCGAGCAAAGGTAGTGGCGGAAGCAAAACTGTGTTTCTCATGTTTGAGAGAAAAGCATATGTTTAGGCAATGCCCAAATCCCAGGAAATGCAGGAAAGACGGATGTAACAGCTTCCATAATACACTTCTTCATGGAGCTGAAAGGGTTTATCCATCAAAATCCCCTTCAAATAACAACAATAGTAATTCTAATGCTGGCGCAAATCAAAGTAAACTTTCTAGTGTCCAATCATCGAGTAAGACCACTACTTTGTCATCTGTGAGTAATGTGAAAGGCCTCCTTCACGTGACTGAATTACAGTTGAAGAGCTCTTCCGGTAAAGAAACCACGGCTTTAGTTTTGTGTGATACCGCTTGCAGTAACTCTTGGGTGTCCAATGATCTTGCAAATGGACTTGGTTTGCACGGTACAGCATTGAAACTAACAGTCAAGGGTATAAATACCGAGGAAGTTGTAGACACTAAGTTCGTTGAACTAATTGTAGCACCACGCGACAACCAAGCATTTGAACCATTTAAAGTCAGCCCTTACGTAAAGGAAAATTTGAATGTAGGCGCCGATGTCATTAACATTAAAGCACTTCAGGAAACATACCCGCACCTAGCAGTTCTAGACCCAGTTACATATTGCTATGGCAACATCGAGATGATACTTGGACAGGATGTGTATCATGCCATCCACCCGTTAGAGTACTTCGTTGCAAACGAGAAGTCCTCGCCTTTTGCTGTTCGCTTGCCCATAGGTTGGGTTCTAAGCGGCCCTCTACCGTCGCCTTCAGGTCTAGTCTCGAGAAAAAAACTCCAATACCATCAAAGAGGACTTAGACAAAGGTTAAGTAGTAAGGGTCAAAGATGCTCATAAGGTGGAAAGTCGCTCGAAACGAGAGTGGTACCTACCACACCATTCGGTTGTTAACCCGAACAAGCCGGGCAAGGTCCGTAGGGTACTAAACGGAGCAGCTAAATTCCATGGCGCATCTCTTAATAAATCATTATTCACCGGACCTGACTTACTGAAAAACCTAATCTATGTACTCCTGCGGATCAGACAACGTCCATTTGCCGTATCCACCGACATCGAGGGAATGTTCCTCCAGGTTGGAGTGTTACCATGTGATCAACCATCATTGCGCTTTTTGTGGCTGGAGGACCCCACATCAAATGTTGTGGTACACCAGTATACGCGCCACATCTTTGGGGCAAAAGAGTCGCCCACCTCCGCCAACTACGCACTTCAGCGCACGGCACGCGATAATGCTAAGGAGTACCCAGAAGCTGCGAAAGCCGTCCTTGAGAACTTCTACATGGACGATTACTTGGACTCAGTGGAATCCCCCGAGAGGGCCCCCATTAGGTCGAAGGAATTGGTACATCTTCTCCATCTAGGTGGGTTCAAGCTTACTAAGTTTGTGAGCACTGTACGAGATCTGGCTGACCGAATTGATGGGTTTGCTCAACCCACTGAACCGAAAGTCATCGTTTCTTCAAAGGAGGAATCAATGCACGTGCTTGGGCTTAAGTGGGATCACAACAATGATACTCTGGTTGTGAGTAAGGGTACTAACAGCACCATCACGAAAAGTTTAACACAGCGCTTGGTCTTAAGTCTTGTGTCAAAGGTCTACAACCCAATTGGTCTTGTCGCACCGTTCACTGTTGTGCTCGGTTAATTTTGAAAGTCATTTGGCGTGTCAATGGACAAAGTTGGGATGACGAGTTACCCAAAGACACAGTTGACAGATTCCTTGCCTGGTGTTTTGAACTGCCGCGGTTAGCTGAGATCACTATACCGAGAAGTTACTTTTCAGGACCATTACAACATCTTGAACTCCACATGTTTGGTGATAGCTCGCAAGACGTATTCAGTGCAGTAGGTTTTCTTAGGGCTCAACTTGCACCTCCGGGGAGATTATAACAGAGCCGGCGTTTGTCTCGGGCAAGGCCCGTGTTGCACCTATGAAGGTAATGACAGTTCCTAAGTTGGAATTACAAGCCGCTCTCCTCGCTGCCCGTTTAAAAAAGGAAATCTGCCGAGCATTAACGGTTACCGTGGACAAAGTCTTTATTTGGACAGATAGTACCATCGTCTTGCAGTGGGTAAACTCAACAAACAAACACCCCATCTTCATTACAAATCGTGTTAGTGAAATCCTGGAGAACACCAGCGTTGACCATTGGAACCACGTTGACACTTGTGATAATCCGGCAGATGCTGGCACGCGTGGTATATCCGCTGAAATTTTGCAATCAAGTAGCTGGGTGAGGGGTCCTGACTTCTTGAGAACTAAGCAATTCCCTTTTGTACCTAATACTGACGTCGTTGATAACATCAAGCTCGGCGTTGTAACTAAGGAACAAGAAGACAACTCCATCTCATCTCTAGCCGCGTCCGTAATCAAGCCCCCTAAGGAACAAAGCATTTATCTAATCCCGTTTGATAAGTTCAGTTCTGATCAAAAATTACTTCGTTTCACCGCATATGTGCTCCGTCTTTTACCATCTCATTAAAGTTACCGTACCGTAGACGGCAGCATAGCCGACCCTGTTGAGCTTGACGAAGCCGAGCGTCATCTCCAGTTCTTGGTTCAAAGAGAGTCCTTTAATACTGAAAGAAAGGATCTTCTTGACAATAAATTCGTTAAGAAGAGCTGCTGCATTGCTCAGTATACTCCGTTTATTGGACCTCATGGTCTCATCCACTCCTCTGGTCGACTCCGACGGCTGATGGAAATTGACTTTGACACTAAGCATCATATCGTGCTGGATGCGCGTCATACTTTTGTTAAACTTTTTCTGCGGCATACTCATTTGAAGAACCATCATCAGGGCATCGATTACTTAAGGTCAAATGTAAAAGAACGTTATGCCATCCGAAAACTACGTTCCACACTGCGTTCTATCAAATCAAACTGCGTCTTGTGTAGAAATTTCCGTGCAGCAACCATTCAACCTATCATGGCAGACCTTCCAAAGGAGAGACTCGCATACCAGTCTCCTCCCTTACCAACACCGTGGTTGATTACTTCGGCCCATTCTACGTCACAGTTCGTCGGACTACCGAGAAGAGGTGGGAATTTCTCTGCACTCGTCTCACTACTCGTGCTGTCCATGTTGAAGTTGTCCCGTCCATGGACACTAGTTCCTGTGTAATGGGAGTTGAGAGGTTTGTCTCCCGTCGGGGTACTCCTGCTATGATTTGGTCGGATAACGGTACGAACTTCATTGGAGCGGAGAAAGAGCTCCGTGAATGTGTCGAAAAATGAAATACGCTTATCATCGCTGCCGAACTTGCCAATGAGGGCATTAAGCGGAGGTTCAATCCACCCAGTGCGCCACACCAAGGTGGCATCTGGGAGAGGTTAGTTCGTAGTTTTAAAAGAGTACTGTACACTATCCTCGGTACGCGTCGCCTCACAGATGAGGTTTTGAACACTACTTTTTGTCTGATCGAACACGCTCTAAACTCACGTCCCTTAACGCCCGTAAGCGCCGACCCGTCCGACCCAGGCGCATTAACACCTAACCATTTTCTACTCGGTAACCAAGCAACCTGAAATCCGTCTATCGTTGCCGTGGACGAGTTCGATCATCGTAAGCGGTACTCCCGTGCACAGTCCTACGCCAATGCAATTTGGGCACGTTGACTTAAGGAGTATGCACCTGCACTGAACCGTAGATCTAAGTGGCAGACGCCTGTCGAGCAGCATCTCAAGGTTGGTGATTTGATTTGGATCGTTGAAGGAAGCAACCCTAGGGGTTACTGTCCAACTGCTCGGATTGAGGAACTCTGTTACGGCTCCGACAGCGTCTCCCGCTCCGCCGTCGTACGAACGTCGTCCGGATCGCTCGTCCGCCCATTCGTTAAGCTTGTACCAATCCTCCCTACATCTTCTTCCGGGCCGGAGGATGTTACCGAGTAAATTGAAATGAATAAATTATATCATTAGATAGAGAATTTTTGTGCGTATTATATCAAAACTTTCGCTTAGATTTTCCGTTCTAAATGCAACATACGTATAATTTCTGAGAAATACAAAGACCAATTTCCCCTATGAATAACTTCCAAAATGGCTCAAAACTGATTGCTTAGCCTAACAAATTCGGTTTTTTGAACGGATTAGTTTAAATTGGTGACCTAGACTAAGACCTGCTAACAAAGTTAACTAGATTTGCCAAGGCATTTTGAAGTGCTTTTGCCTTTGAACGTTGCTTTTATACAGTTACATTGCTTATAACACGCTATATCCTGAATATAGATTACGATAGAGTGTTTTCACCTATATAAACGTTTAGGTGATCTAACCAGTGGACCGGTTCAGGTAAAAATTTTTCAGGTAAAATTAGCTGAAAATTCAGGAAATCTGGTTTACACAGGAAGAATGCGGAAAATTTTTAGCCTATTCCTTAGATTGTTCATTTTTTCCGATGACTAAAAAGTAGGAGTGCCGTTCTGCTATAGCACATTTTTTGAAGGATTGCAACGCTAACGAAAGTGCCAATTTACGATTTTCACGTTGGAAAAAAGTCTTGAGTTTTTGGATCAAAATCAAAACCTACAGGTCTCCAATGATAATAACGATAACATATTTTATATTCCTGGAAAGAACGTAAGCTTAGCGTTATAATGTGTAAGCTTCTTGCAAGATAAGCGTTATTTCCAAGAATGTTGCAAGATGGCGTCGCAATTACTCTGGTTCATCTTTTTTTACAAGGCGAACAGGTGTTTTGGAGCCGCATCTGCTTCGCTTAGCAAACGTAATGTCACTTAAAATATACAATTATGAATAATGTAGATTAACTTATTTTACATAAACAAAATTAAGGCGAAGTTTAAGGCGAACAAAATTAAGGCGAACAAAATTAACAAAGCATTTATCTAATCCCATTTGATAAGTTCAGTTCTGATCAAAAATTACTTCGTTTCACCGCATATGTGCTCCGTCTTTTACCATATCATTAAAGTTACCGTACCGTAGACGGCAGCATAGCCGACCCTGTTGAGCTTGACGAAGCCGAGCGTCATCTCCAGTTCTTGGTTCAAGGAGAGTCCTTTAATACTGAAAGAAAGGATCTTCTTGACAATAAATTCGTTAAGAAGAGCAGCTGCATTGCTCAGTATACTCCGTTTATTGGACCTCATGGTCTCATCCACTCCTCTGGTCGACTCCGACGGCTGATGGAAATTGACTTTGACACTAAGCATCCTATCGTGCTGGATGCGCGTCATACTTTTGTTAAACTTTTTCTGCGGCTTACTCATTTGAAGAACCATCATCAGGGCATCGATTACTTAAGGTCAAATGTAAAAGAACGTTATGCCATCCGAAAACTACGTTCCACACTGCGTTCTATCAAATCAAACTGCGTCTTGTGTAGAAATTTCCGTGCAGCAACCATTCAACCTATCATGGCAGACCTTCCAAAGGAGAGACTCGCATACCAGTCTCCTCCCTTACCAACACCGTGGTTGATTACTTTGGCCCATTCTACGTCACAGTTCGTCGGACTACCGAGAAGAGGTGGGAATTTCTCTGCACTCGTCTCACTACTCGTGCTGTCCATGTTGAAGTTGTCCCGTCCATGGACACTAGTTCCTGTGTAATGGGAGTTGAGAGGTTTGTCTCCCGTCGGGGTACTCCTGCTATGATTTGGTCGGATAACGGTACGAACTTCATTGGAGCGGAGAAAGAGCTCCGTGAATGTGTCGAAAAATGAAATACGCTTATCATCGCTGCCGAACTTGCCAATGAGGGCATTAAGCGGAGGTTCAATCCACCCAGTGCGCCACACCAAGGTGGCATCTGGGAGAGGTTAGTTCGTAGTTTTAAAAGAGTACTGTACACTATCCTCGGTACGCGTCGCCTCACAGATGAGGTTTTGAACACTACTTTTTGTCTGATCGAACACGCTCTAAACTCACGTCCCTTAACGCCCGTAAGCGCCGACCCGTCCGACCCAGGCGCATTAACACCTAACCATTTTCTACTCGGTAACCAAGCAACCTGAAATCCGTCTATCGTTGCCGTGGACGAGTTCGATCATCGTAAGCGGTACTCCCGTGCACAGTCCTACGCCAATGCAATTTGGGCACGTTGACTTAAGGAGTATGCACCTGCACTGAACCGTAGATCTAAGTGGCAGACGCCTGTCGAGCAGCATCTCAAGGTTGGTGATTTGATTTGGATCGTTGAAGGAAGCAACCCTAGGGGTTACTGTCCAACTGCTCGGATTGAGGAACTCTGTTACGGCTCCGACAGCGTCTCCCGCTCCGCCGTCGTACGAACGTCGTCCGGATCGCTCGTCCGCCCATTCGTTAAGCTTGTACCAATCCTCCCTACATCTTCTTCCGGGCCGGAGGATGTTACCGAGTAAATTGAAATGAATAAATTATATCATTAGATAGAGAATTTTTGTGCGTATTATATCAAAACTTTCGCTTAGATTTTCCGTTCTAAATGCAACATACGTATAATTTCTGAGAAATACAAAGACCAATTTCCCCTATGAATAACTTCCAAAATGGCTCAAAACTGATTGCTTAGCCTAACAAATTCGGTTTTTTGAACGGATTAGTTTAAATTGGTGACCTAGACTAAGACCTGCTAACAAAGTTAACTAGATTTGCCAAGGCATTCTGAAGTGCTTTTGCCTTTGAACGTTGCTTTTATACAGTTACATTGCTTATAACACGCTATATCCTGAATATAGATTACGATAGAGTGTTTTCACCTATATAAACGTTTAGGTGATCTAACCAGTGGACCGGTTCAGGTAAAAATTTTTCAGGTAAAATTAGCTGAAAATTCAGGAAATCTGGTTTACACAGGAAGAATGCGGAAAATTTTTAGCCTATTCATTAGATTGTTCATTTTTTCCGATGACTAAAAAGTAGGAGTGCCGTTCTGCTATAGCACATTTTTTGAAGGATTGCAAGGCTAACGAAAGTGCCAATTTACGATTTTCACGTTGGAAAAAAGTCTTGAGTTTTTGGATCAAAATCAAAACCTACAGGTCTCCAATGATAATAACGATAACATATTTTATATTCCTGGAAAGAACGTAAGCTTAGCGTTATAATGTGTAAGCTTCTTGCAAGATAAGCGTTATTTCCAAGAATGTTGCAAGATGGCGTCGCAATTACTCTGGTTCATCTTTTTTTACAAGGCGAACAGGTGTTTTGGAGCCGCATCTGCTTCGCTTAGCAAACGTAATGTCACTTAAAATATACAATTATGAATAATGTAGATTAACTTATTTTACATAAACAAAATTAAGGCGAAGTTTTACCTTCATTCAAGTTGAGGTATGATTAAAGTAAACGTCACCTTAACTGTACCTTAACAAAAGTTTACCTAACGCTGTTAACGTTAATTTACCTTAACTTAATTAGTGTGAATTTGTTAAGCTGATATTTCAATGTAAAATTTGTCTGAGCAGCATCGTGCGCTCTATATTCCTACTAGCTAAACAGCTTAATTAATAGATTTTTGAGTCTTTTGCGGACAGCGGTGACCATAGTCTGCCATAAATATTCTTCGTTCAACGCTGTTTTCTGCGTTGACAACCCCCCCCCCCCCAAATAGACGTACAAATTAGCGAAGAAATATTAATGTGTGTAAAGGGTAATAAAAAAATTAATTTTAATGAGTTATAATTCAAATTCAAACTCCTCGAATGCAAAAATTTGTAAAAGTCCTTTGGCATACGAATTGCGGGTTGAACAGATTAATATTTAGCTAACGGCCACTCACAACTCAGTTCTTGGGAAAATCAAGTATCTGCGAAATAGTTAATAGATCAATGACTGTATCTAACGGAAAACAATGACAACGTATAGATTAAAAATTTATCCAAGGAAACCGCAAGTTCAATTTCTTCAACCTAGTATGGTGATTGAAACGGAAAATAATTGAGTAGTGGTATAAATAATTCCTGTTAAAATTTAATATTTTGTCACAACTTGATTGGACAATGAAAACTATTTCCGCCAAGAAGTGATACTAATGAAATTTTAACAATTCTCGAGAGCAGTATTTTGATGATATGACTTGTTTCAGTCTGAAGTAGTGTGTCATGTTTTCAGACGAATAAAATTTAGAGAATGTTTATTATACTTTAAGAAAGAGCTTTTTTGGCTTTGACGCTTATTCCTCTTGGATGCCTTAGGAAGAAAGTTAGAAGAAACGTTTTTTTAAAACGATCAGTCTATCAAAAAAGACAGGAATTTGACAGCTTTCTCAGCAATAATAATAATATGCTTTGGTTTTTAAGTTTTAACGGCTGCCTTCTGAATGTCCATATCACTTATCCCACAACACCAGACACAACTTACTTCTAGTAAATTTATTTGTGAAGTTTTTCGTAATGTTACCAATTTTGAGACGGCAGTTATTTATAACGAATTGTTGTAAGAATTTTGGTTTTGCTTAATTATTGTTGTGAAAAATTTAACCACCACAACCGCTATTTTTACAGCGTTTTTCGAAGTCTCAAAAAAATCAACGAAAACCTCTTGGCGACGAAATTTGAAAGATTTGCGGTTTTTAGTACTGTAATGTTAATCTCATCGCTTCCTGCTGTGATCGGCGATTCTTATTTTGCATTGCTAAAAACCACTAACTGGACGAAAATTCAACGCAATATTTTAAGTGGTCAATTTTTGTGAGGCTTGCGGTTTGCGTTGACACCTCGACCCGGGCAAGAATGTGCCTTGAGAATTGATTTAAAATGCCCAGGACTATCAAATATCGCAAATATTAGTCACGCTAAAGAATGTATACCAATCCACCGTGGTAAGGCCGTAATAATATTTCTAAGGCAGCACAAAGATTAAAGAGAAACTTCACAAATTTGATAGCCAGACAACTGTTGAATTATGTTGTAGCCTGCAACTGACCTATGCATCCTGAAGTGGAGTACTCGAATCCCGTTTTCAGACAATCACAAAAGAAAGATCCCAGCGTGTTTACGCACAGTGCGTCGCCTACACAGGGTGTCATCTCACATTCGTCCACGTCTAAAAATACTGAAAACTTAACTTTCACGTTTTTTCCTTCTCAGAAATTGAAATGAGTATCAGTTTGATTTGCGTCTTTACTTCACACTTAGTATAACAATTATCAAACTTCCACAGAGTAACGGTTCCTTTTATCCTAGGTTCCTTTAATCATTTGGTACCATAGAACTAATTTTATGATCTATTAAATAAAATGTCAAAAGAGTGCGATGGTTTTTCACAAAATAATTTCTTGTAACCAAGAGTAAACTTAGCTTTGAACCGACCTTCACACTTTGCTGCGTATGTGGAATTGTCAAAACTGTATCCACTTTGACATGTGCAATCATATCCGAGAGCTTTGTTCGCACATGATTTGCTGTCGTATCCGCAGACATTGAGCAAACATTCGTCGGTGTCTGGAACAAGCGAGTGTAAATGTTAGATTTTCCCTGAAAACTTTTTGGAACCCTAGATTATTCAAGCTAAAATTTTTGCTGGATACTCTTCCTCGGAAACCAGAAATTCGTAGATTCACGTAAATTTCATTCCATTCAAAATAAACACGAACAGGTATATTAATTTGGAAAGAAACATTATGTTTTAAAATTTAGCAAGAATCGGTATGCAATGAAATCAGAGAATGAGTTTTACCTATAAATTAGCGGTCTACTAGCGCTAGAATAATTAGGTTTACTTATTTTTATATTCAATCTGTAACCTTTGCAATTCAATTTGAAGTCCGATTTCATCTCTGCACCCTGAATGCAGCCATCGCATGTGAAGCCGGCCAAAGTGTCTTTGCAATGGCGCCAGTACAAATCTCTACATTCGTCTCTCTTTCGAGGGTTCGAACAAGTCCCTTTTTCACCTCAAAGAGAGAAGTATGAAAAATCGAGCTTCCTTAGTATGTGCGGGCAAGATGCAATTGTTAAACTTATGAGCCTAATGAGTCCTAGGAATTTGATAGACACTCCGTATAAAGACATCAGATTGGCGATTCAAAATTATTTTTCTCCTTAAGAGAGAGTAGTAACGGCAAAAAGGGCTAAATTTCTGTCCGTAATACAAGGTGTGGGGGAGTCAGACGACGACTTCCTAGCACGTCTTAGAGAAGAAGCACGCTATTGTGACTTCGAAAAACTGAAAACAGCGGCCAACCCCGAAGAGGAAGTGGTAAAAAAAAAGTTTATCTCAGGTTTGAGGGACCCTGAAGCAAAACTTAGACTACTAGACGGTATTAAAGCAAAACCAGCAATGTCGGTTACTGAAATGACCAAGAACTTACAGTTCAGAAGTCAAGCAATGGCTTTTGCAAGTTCTTCATCAGGTAATAAGCCCTTTTCTGTGAAAAAAGAAGTTGGCTTTAACTTCAAAAAGAACATTCGAAAACCAAATGAAGAAATTACGGCTAATAAAAACAACAACATGTGCACTAGGTGTGGAGGTAAGTCACACTGTAGTAGACACTGTCGAGCGCTAAGTAAAAAAATGCAACATCTGTAAAAAGTTGGGACACTTCTCAAAAATGTGTAGAAGCAAACCCCAACCAAATTCAGGTAGGTACCATAATTCAGGTAGGTTCTTCAGAGCAAGCATCTCCAGCATCGGATGGGAATGTTTTAAACTAAAGAACAAATCTTTAGCATGTCTGTGACATGGGAATATATCTCAAAAAATAAGTGCAAAGTAAAAATGCAGGTAGACACAGGTGCAGATAGCACAGTGATATTATCAAAAATATGGACTGAGCTTGGTAAACCTCAGTTGGATGGTAAGATAAGACATCTCGAAGTTTATGATGGTAGTCAATTAAAGCTTTTGGGATCACTTACTTGTGACGCTGAGTGGAACGGAAGCAGGCTCACGCAAAAACAACTAGCAGTTGTGCAGTCTAGTAAAGAATTTGGACTACTTGGTAGATACCATCTACCCAAGGACG
The DNA here is from genome assembly GCF_964194025.1 of Convolutriloba macropyga. Classification (NCBI taxonomy): domain Eukaryota; kingdom Metazoa; phylum Xenacoelomorpha; order Acoela; family Convolutidae; genus Convolutriloba; species Convolutriloba macropyga. The sequence continues at coordinate 9,180,619 of NC_134479.1, read as the reverse complement.
GTGTGAACAACATCACAGCCAAGCACCTACCTGCTGTGAAAGATTACAAAGGTCATGTGAAGCTGATACCAGGAACACAGCCAACGATCTGCAAATCCAGAAAAATACCCCCACCTCTTCAAGACAAGGTCACAGAGAAGGTGGAACAAACGGTCAGACGAGGCGTCCTTGAACCGGTACAGCCAGGAAGAGTCACTAATGCGTCTCCAGTGGTTTGGTAGAGAAAGAAAGGGGGAGAACTGAGACTTTGCTTGGACTTGAAAGTGCATATCAATGGCAAGGTCATGGATGAAGACTACCCAATTCCAGACATGGAGACGATCTTTCACATCCTACTTGGGGCCTCATACTTTTGCAAAATTGACCTCTCAGATGCCTATTCTCAAATTGAACATGACGAAGAAGCAAAAGATATATGCACAATCAACACATCTCAGGGACTGTTCACGGTGTGCCGACTACCTCAGGGATTGAAAAACTCTTCTTCAATCTTCCCGAATTGCATCGAATCAACACTTAAAGGAATCAAAGGTGTTGTGATCTTTCAAGACAATGTATTGGCGTATGAAACTACCAAGGAGCAGTGACAAGAGAATGCTTGCAGTCAAGAGTCGACTACGTGAGAAAAATTTTACTATTAAAGAGAAAAATCTAACTCAAAATCAGTCAATAGCGTTAGCATTTTGGGATACTCCATTTTAAAGGAGGGAATAGCACCAGATCCCAAATAAATAAAAAATGCAAAACCACCAACTAACGACAAACAACTCGAATCGTTTGTTGGGTTAGCTAATTTTTACGGAAGAATGAATCCTGATTTTGCAACAAAAATGCTACCCTTAAATAACATGAGAAATAACGATTTCTCATTGGGCAAAATGCAACAAAAAACCTTTGAAGACATAAAAAAATGAATAATGTGCTAACCCACCAGTACAGCCATATAGTCTACGAAAAGAAGCAACAGTTACTAATGACGCCTCAGAAAAAACCATTGGCGGGGCTCTTTCGCAAGAAGGACATCAAGTCATACATTTATCGAAAAAATTGACTCCAGCGGAGCAAAACTACTTGAACATAGAGCGCGAAGCACTGGCAATTGCGTTTGTGGTCACAAGACTTATGCAATGCCTTCTTGGAAGACGATTTACCCAACAGACTGACCACAAACCACTCAAATATCTCTCTGCACCAGACGAGGAGATCCCGAAGACAGCATCAGCGAGAATCACAAGATGGGCAATCGCTCTAATGGGTTTCGACTATGAGTTGAAGTACACACCAGGTGAGCAGATACCCCATGCAGATGCTTTGAGCAGAATGGATTTTGACGAAGACGAATCGGAGATTGATCGATTGTGCTTCGCAATCAATAACATCTACTTCGCCCAGAGTGATTTGGTGACCCAAGCAGAAATTAAAACTGGACATGGAACAAACAGACTCTTCCAGGACATATTGAAACGAATCAAAATAGCAATTGGAAACAATGTTCAGAAGCGGAAAAAGGATTCAAACAACAGAAAGATGCACTTACTTTACATAATGGAATCGTCTTCAGAGGTGTTGTTCCTTTCATTCCACCCAAACTACGACAATTGGTTTTAGCAAAAACGCATGAGACATATCCCGGGAAGAATGCAACTGAGGCATCAGTCAGAATGATAGCATGTTGGTCTGTCATTACCCAAGACGTTCAACACTTTGTTGGTAAATGAAAGAATTGTCAAAAGAACAGGCCTAGCTTGGAAAAAACAGTCTCTACGTGGCCAGAAGCCGACGTTTGAGAACCACTTCACTTGGACTGGGGTTATGCTATGGACCATGGTAATATCTTAGTAATTGTTGACGCGGGTTCTGGTTTGATAGAAGCTTTCCCCGAGGGAAATAGAACATCAGAAACAGTTAAAATATATCTTAGTCAATCTTTTGCGAGATTCGGAATAACAAAAACCTTAGTATCTGATAATGGTCCTGAATTTGTAAGTGTTGACCTTAAACAGTGGTGTGAATCACTGGGAATTAAGAAAATGGAATCACCGTTCTATCATCCAAGAGCTAATGGACTAGCTGAAAGAGCAGTTCAGACAGTGAAGCGGGCACTACAAGCGTGGAGTCCCAAAATTAATGTGACATTTGGAGCATTCCTGCAAAAGGCACTGATGACACATTGCAACACTTCAAAGACGAGGGGAAAACTCCTGTTTAACTCTTGTTGGGACTCAGATTGATACTACCAGCAATAACAGATTTCGACTTGTGTTAACCATTCTATTCAAGGCCAAGGAAAAGACAAAGACAGTTCCTACTACCTTCATCGTCAGGAAGTGCCTGAACACATCTTTCATACAGCCCAAAAATTCAGCACGGACTATTCTAGTGAGCGACAACCAAATTGCGAAACCAGACAAGGACAATGTTAAAACCAGCAGTGGAGGAGACCATATCTCAATCAGAACAACAAATTCAGAACATAGATGTTGTATCTTCAATTCAAAATGAAGCTTCTGCAGCCACATGATCTGCAGAGCACCAACAAACCGAAACCTCAGCGCCTTCAAGAACATCAACAAGAAACAGAAAACATCCCGACAGATTTGGAGAACCTATACCCACAAACTTGCTTAAGAAAGGAGGGAGGATGTGGTGGTCTCAAAGAAACATCAAGAAACTTAGAAGTATTCTTTATTAAAGTTTCAGAGAACAAAAGAAGAACTTACCTGACGACTTTGATGCTATGTCGATAAGTAATGTCCACAAAACTAAAACTCAATTCTACTTTTGTTTTGGCGCTATCATTATCTTATTGACCTATCAATCATATGTCAGAAGTAAATTCTCCCACCAACAGAAACCTTAATCTAACATCCACCGACCTTCAATTAATGAACTCGATTGAACCCAAGCCATTTATGATTCTGATGAAATGTTGATGAAAATAGAAAATCACCTCCGGGATTCGGAGTTAAGATCTATTCACATGCCAATCATGTAATATATTTTTCAGCTAATCTAAATTTTCTCTGTATATTTTGGCATAGATAACTACTATAATTACAAGCTAGTTTTTGTATATTTTTATTTCAAAATTTAATTTAAATTTCAACTTATTGAATTCTTTGACCCGTGTTAACGACCACGACAAAAAATTAACATTTTTCCTAATAAACGGAGACATTTTCCTTACAGACTAGCTTAACAAAATGGAAACTTAACTAGATAAACAAAATTTCCACAAAAGGTTTAATTTGTGGAGTGTAGTCACAAATTTTGACACCATATTCCAAATGTTGTGTTTTGTGGAAAACCAGAGATGAATACTGTGGGAAATGGTGTCAAGGTTTACCATGGTTTACCATGTGAGAATGTTTTAAGGCATATTATAGTTTTAAAATGTGCAATCTGGGAACAAAAGTTATCCTCGATTTCCACAAAACGGAAAGATTGGTCAACTTTTTGAATTTGGTGACAAAAAACTGCAATAATTTCAGTACAATTTTGTAACATATTTACATTTTAAGTCACTTTCACTCGTTTTAAGCTACATTTTTTTTGGAAAACGATGAGTGAAAGGGACAGACATGTCCTTCTCAACTAGGTAGGGGCGCCAGTCTGCAACATTTGTCACAGCAGGGTTCATTTCAATTATTTTAGTGTTAAATCTTATATATTATTTCTGACTTCAGCTAAACTTGAGAACCTTTTCAGCCGTTACCAATATAGTCTGATATTGTAGAACAGTGTGCTTAAAGAACTCGTGCTGAAGTGACATGTTCTCTATCGAGACAAGTATCACAAAAAACATCGATCGAATGGACCTAAACGTCCATTCCTGTTGGTATATTTTTAATTATTGGGTTATGATTAATCCGTTTCTTTTTTGTCATAAATGTGGGAAAAAAATCAAGTCATTCATTCATTCATAATAAAGAGCCGTATCAAAAATTTATTGTCTGAGATATCCTCAACTCTTGTTTAGTAAATATCTCACGATAAGTAAATTTTCATTGCGTAAGATCTGGAAAGGTTATCAGTTTATATATATATATATATATATATATATATATATATATATATATATATACATATATATATATATATATATATATATATATATATATATATATATATATATTCAGTGTTTCAAAAAAATTTTTGTAAAGCACCTTACGGGGGATCTCACAAACTAACTCCTTGATTGGAGCAATTAAATTTTTGATAATTAGTTGCTTATGATTAGATCAAGCCAGTCATCCTTTTTTATAAACTATGATAAGTTTTTATTTTTCATTAACTTCTATAAAAAACTGAAGTTGACATAGTTTCAAAAAATGTATTCAAATATGAATGTTCCATTCGGAAATCAGTTAGCCAAAAAAAATGTGTTGAAACATCAGGTTAGTAACTCTAGTGAGATACTCTTACCCGGCCACTTGGTCATTTCATGCAAGTTTAGTCGCATGATTGGACAGTAAACATCAAATCTGATCACCTGCTCAGTTTTGTAAGCATATATCGTCTCATTTCGTAGAATTTAATACACAATTTGTGACGAGGTGCATAAAAATATGGGGGGCCCTAAACCAAATAGATCATAAAAGAGTAACACTGTTGAATACTACAAGTTAATAGCCTGTTAATTTTCGTTTTTCAAAATTTGAGCGAAATCACTTAGCCTAAGAAATTTTGCATTCTCTTACAAGTTTTTATTAGATGTTAACAAAAAATTTCTTTGTGAGGTAGAAGTTTTTTTATCACGTAAATTTTGTAAAACACTGACAAAGAATTTATCGTATTTGATCTGAAAAAACGTTTTAGAAAGATTGAGTCGGCCAATATGTGACCTAAAATTTGCAATTAAAATTGTCAAATCTTGGCGATAAAAATTCTAGAACCACAAAAAAAATTTCAGCTGATGCAGTATAAGTTATAAGGTCAAATAACGTAGTTTAAGTATTGTCGTAGAAAATAAAGTGAGAAGTGCGGTGAAAAGCGGTAGAAAATTTTTCAAAGCAACGAAGCCCCGCATCTTCTAGCGATAAATGCGGTGAAAAGTAAGATATGCTGTTTTTAGCAGTATTTTTTTGAAGATTTGAGGTTATTAGAGGACTTATTAGGTTATTATTAGGTTATTAGACTTATTAGGGAAATTAGAGGTTATTAGGTGAAACTTTAAATATCGCCACAATCACTGCATTTCTTACCAAAAAACAATCCGCACCCGGGTTCCATCCTTAAAATATTGTTACAGTGCAATTTTATTTTAACAGTTGCTAATGATTACGTTCCCGGACTTGAGTCTCAGAGCATTTCAGCGCTGAACCAGTACACTTCAACTATAAAAACTTATTTCAGTTCTGAAACATTGAATCTGCAGAATGTTTTAAGTTTTTTTATGTGCAGTTCTTCTTCATTCTGTTTATATTGAGGTCCTGGAGTTAGTCATACCACAAAACTAAGTATTAGCAGAGTAATGTCAGACTTTTGTAGCCGATAACTGGCAATTACTATAGTAGTATACACACTATTTATATATAAGCTAGTTTGTAGGCAATTACCACAAAGCCCATTTAGCTTAGTGGTTACGACTTGCTACGCAAATTAAATAATACAATTACCCACGCCCAAGTTTGAATCGCATATAAATGAAACCTTGTTGGCGGGAGTTAAGCTGCGTGCATATTAATTGTCATGCAATGAATTTTACTCAAAAATCAAGACTGGCCAGTGTAAGTCGGGACATGAACAGAGTACTGGCCATCCTAAAAAGCAGAATGTCTCTATACGGACTCGGCGCAGATTTACTCTGCCACTAACATCCGGGTTCTTCAACAGTTTTGACGAAAATTGGAGACAAATCAAATTGACACTAAAAATCGGTTATTAAAAACTACCCACTAAAAGTTGTTCATCTACTTGATGTCAGCAGGGACGCACAAAAGTTACCCAATCACTAGTGGGTGAGTTCTAAGGATACAAATTAATAAAAATCACAAATTTGAGCAATTCGATCATCACCTGGTCTTTTTATTATGGTCTCCAATAAAGTGCGTTCAATATCTGCACAGCTCTGATCCGATTTGTGAATCACAAAGCATTCAGCTGTGTCTAAGATGTCATCACGTTGTTGATTATTGTCCCATTCTAATCGCAAACTGAGGTCCAAGTCAAAGCCACAAAAATGTATATTTGGACAGAAGAGACCTGCAAAGAAAGCCTTATTTGGCTAAATGCATTGCGCGTTTTTCCGAGTAATTTTACTCCGAATTGTTCCGAGTAATTTTACTACGCTTTAAAACGGGAGCTTAATTCGAGTTTGTTCCACAATTAAACCACACGCGCTTTGTTGTTTTTTTAAAACAGAAAGTGCCATTTTCGTCGCTTTTGCTCAGTAACAATCGATGAAAACAGCTTCCTCACAGTTTAGTTCTTTTTCTGTCGCAATTTCGATAAGACGTAATATTGATTTTTGTTTTCTTAAACGCATAAAAGTTAGTAACACCGGTTATTATCTATTTTAAAAGTAACAAGCGTCAGTGATGTTAATTTTGAAGTTAATAAGCACTGTTCTAAGTCAAGTCTCCAAGTAATAAGTTTGCTTCGCCTTTTTAACTTAACTAACGCGGTTTTCGACAACTTATGCGTTGAAAATATCGGTAACTATCAATATTAATTAAAGAACTTGTCAGTTTTTTCAATTTTAAGAGTAGAAAGCGAAAGTTTTCATTGAATTGTAAAACTAACTTGACTTGTAAAAAACACGTAACAGCACCAATTCTCATTCAGTTTTAAACGTTCGAAGCGTCGGTGTCTGTTGATTTCCTAGTCGAGACAGGATGTTAATCTTGCAAGATCTCGCAAGTTGATGTTAAGCTGGCAAGGTCTTGCAAGATGCTTTTAAAATTAACAATCTGTTGCAAGATCTTGCAAGATTAACATCGAAGAACGTAACGTACATCGTACCTTTATTGAATCCTTCCATGGTGTGGCCGTTTTTTGATGGTTTTTGTAAAGAAAATAGCTTTTTGACGACTGTTGCTAGTTTGTTAGGCTGATAAACGTCATATCAAAGCCTCCAGTGATATCCATTTAAGCTTTTTTATTGTTTTATCTGACTTTTTTTTCAAGAAAAACGCTAGTTCTCTGAATCCAAGCACATGGAACCACCACAACGGTTCAGTTACCAGAATCTCTTATTATAAGTAGCCAGATGAGTTGATTTATAGGCCTACCGCACTCAAAAAAGTCCATTATATGTTTTTTTGTGATAATATAACGTTTTTCGGTGATATAATATGTTTATGGCAAAATTCAAAAGTGGTCACTTTTCTTGGGCTTCCGATCATTCCAAAATCATTCTATAGCAGATCGGCACTTCTACTGGGGCTAACAAAAAGCTAGATTTATACAATTGGGGTCCAAATTTTTTTTTTGCCTTAAACAATTTTTCTCTCGGGCCTAAACAGAAAATTTCATATTGAACTTATCGATGATAAAGCAATAAGAACACAAAATCTTTTTAAAAAAATGTTGTTTGATGGTATTTTTGAATAATATAGCTTTTAGTGACTCTGGTTAGTTTGATAGGACCTGATAAAAGTCAAATCAATGCCTCCAGTGACATCCGTTTTCGCTTTTATATTGTTTCATCAGACTTTTTTTCCAAGAAAAACGCTGGTTCTTTTTCTCTCACTCCAAGCACATGGAACCACAACAACGGTTCAGTTACCAGGATCTCTAGTTATAAATAGTCAGATTAGTTTATTCACAGGCCTACAGCACTCAAAAAAGTCCGTCAAAGGTTTTTTTGTGATCATAATATAACGTTTTTCGGTGACATAATACATTTATGGCCAAATTCGTAAATGATCAATTTCTTTGGGCTTCCGATCCTCTCCAAAATTATTTTATAGCAGAATGGCACTTAGGTCTAGAATAGGAACGTTGTTTGTTGTTACAAAACTAGGATAGGAATGCACTTCCGCGGCTTTTTTTAGCTCTTTTTTGTTTAGGATAGGTTAAGGAGCAAAAAGTCTGCAAAATTTGATGTTATTATTGGAAGATCTTGCCAGACATTGTTAATCGTGCAAGAACATCTTGCAAAAAATATTGTTTATTTTGCAAGATCCTACAGGAAAATCTTGCAGGGTCATGCATAATCTTGCAACTAGGGTTTAAAATTTCTTAGTTGAGAAGTTTATATCTTGATTTAATTTTACCTATGAAATGTAGAGAACAAATTGGGAGCAGGCTTACGATTACTTAGTCATCACTTTGAAGATCCATATTTGTTCATTTTACAAACTATTTATCAGCAATAATGTAAGTCTTTTAATAACACGACAGTTTTTGCAAATGATGATCGCGACTTGTCTTTAGAAGACAAGACCCCAGGTGAAAACAAATTGATCAGTTTATCATACGGACTGAAAAGTTGGATAAATATTCATCGCCATATTTGGTTCATCTTCACGTTCAATTTATTTTAGTTCAAAAACTTGACTTTACCTTTTTTGTTCATTTAATAGACAGGAAACCGTCTGTTCATAATGTAAACAAATTGAAGTTACTGTAGTTGTTCATGATCAACTGTAATTTGTTAATATCATTATCATTCTCCCAATTCTACTGGTATAGACCAGTCGCAATTTATATTTTATCATTTGCTTTTTAAAAGTGAGATAAGAAACTCAAGTTGTAAATCGCGACGTGAACTTCCGAAAATAGTAGATAAAACTAAAAATCACTTAAGTTAAATTAGCAAACGAGGCGCAAACTTCAATCTCTAAGACGATAGAAGTCATCTGCAGCGTAATTGTACTAGACATAAAAATAGCAGCATATCATGGCGCAGTCAGCAGTCGATTCACGAAAAACCCCTCATAGATGCCTTTGGGAAAAGGCGACAACTACGCTACCTCATTCTTGGTAGAAGTGGACTCGGCAATTGAAACTAGCTCTATTAGCCGAAGAAGGAACTGAACTCGAGATTTTTTATTAAAGAACCACTCTCAGGAGTTGCCTTCCGACCAGAGCCGGTATATGAGGAGCCTGACGAAAATCACACTCAAGCAACGGAATGTATCCGCAAAATCAACAACTCAGAGTCAGTTGGCTAAATACATGCAATTAAATCGACGAAATTGGCATCCTTTGCGGGGACAAATCATGAGACATTTGTGACCAAAAAGCTACATATCTCTTCTACCTTTACGTAGGGACGAAGGTTGTAGAATCTTCGAAAGTAAGGCCCCACAATTTCCTATTGAAAAAGAACCAATGATGGAACTGTTGAAAGACTCCTTCATCAAAACTCGTTAAATCACATACGATAGCTTCGTCTTTTTTTCCTCGAATCATCAGAAATGAGAGGCTGTCGAAGGTTTTTACAGACAACTTATCAAACAAGCTGAAAACACTGTCAAGAAGATGAGTCATACAAGCTGAGTCTGGGTGATGAAGAGACTACAATCATACGTGACACAACACATTCATACTGAACGTGCTGGATTATGAGACACAAAAGGACTTACTCAATGAAACAGTAACAAACACTAAAGTGTTAGAAATAGAAATTCACGTGGAAATGGAGCGCAAAATCAGCAAAAACTCAACGAAAACTCGAATACTAACAACAATCAGTTAGTAAAAGTAGTCAACAACTATCAGAAACGTAATCGCAGCACAAATTTCCAACAACAAAGTCAAAAGTAAATTTCCAACCAAAATCGATTCACCAATAAATCGCAATTGCCGACAACGTTGGAATTACGATCAGTGACAAAACTGCCATTCAAAAAAGCAAAATTTGCAACAACTGTGGAAATTTAAACCATTTTGCAAAGATGTGCAGAAAACCCGAAAAGACACAATCAAACATCACCAACACAAAAACCTCATGCTAATCAAATTCATTCAACGCCTGATAAAAGTGATGAGGAATTAGTAAACTAAATCACTAACTAAAGAGAGCTAAATGAACAATTGTATGACTCATACTGTGATAGTGACTCGGACAACTACGTTGCATCTATCTCGAGCAAGATGGCAAACTAATTACAACCCCTTAGAGTGGAAATAAAGTTCGGCAATATCTCTTCAATCTCAATGTTCAATTCTAGTGATGTCTGGAATCATCACCCAAAATTTCAGCCAGAAACTTTTTTAAAAGCTACCCAATCAGCTAGGTGGACAACTTCAACAAATAAGAGAGACTTTAAAAGCTTCTCAAAAGAACCAATCAAGGTCCTCGAGTAACTTGCTACAACCGTCGCATGCAATGATTGCACTTGTGATGATGCATGTATCACTTTGGTAGATGATGGTCATAAAAATATCATAGGATGCGATATCTCCAATAGCGTGGGATAAGGAGTTGTCTAACAGAAATCAGAAAGAAGGGGTAAATGGATTGAAAATATAGATAATTCTACATGCAAAATAGAACAGGCAATCGCGTCGCAGTTTCAAGAGTTGGATTATCAAAGACACATATCATTAAATCAAAGTTTTATCAAAAGTTCACAGCAAAGCACCAAAAAGTTGTCGCCTTCCGATTAATTTACAACCCAGAGTAACTCGACAGATTATAAAAGAGAGCCATATAGGAAAAATGACAAGTTTTTCTGATTTTCTGACAAAAATTTTATTTCCCCAAAAGTGATTACAATAAAAAATGATCAATAAATAAAAATAGCATGATATTATGAAGTTTTATACAAATCAATTCTTAAAAAAGTATCAATTACCTAAGGTAGAAATGCCATTCAATTCCATCTCCCAAAATTAAACAGAAACGCAAAACGGTCAACAATGATAATTTATCAACTATAGATCTCAAATACGCATGCAGTCGCTTTTACGGCGTAACTGACATGCCAGCAAGATTTCAAAAAGCAATGGATTGCACATTTAAAGGTCTTCAAAATTCATTTTGCTTCTTAGACGATATTGCAAGCACCGGATCAGAAACCGATCATATTAATTATGTCATCACATTTTTAAAAAAAACTAAATGAGGAAATTTTGCGCTTGAATTTACAAAAATTTGAATTTGTTGAGTCAGAAATTGATTGGCTTGGATAAAGTATTACCACTCGATAGGTATTTTGCCACTCAAAAGCAAAACAGCAGCTATTTTAACAGTTCCACCCCCAAATATTTTCAAACGATTAAGAACATTTCTCTGTTCAGTACACTACATTGGTAATTTCATACCAAATTTGGCACAACTTCCTCGTCTATTAAGACCATAACTTGAAAAAACTGCTAATTTTATTTGGACTGAAACACACACCAAACACTTTAACATAATTAAAGAAAAAATATTACAAAGTAACGAAGTCACTACAATCCTAAATTAGATGTCAGAGTTAAATGTGTTGCTTCACACTCTGGAATTGGCGCAGCATTTGAACAAATTGTTCCGAATAGATGCAAACCCATTGCATTTGCCTCTCGTATTTTAAACAGTACAGAGGAACGTTACAGTATAAATGAGTTAGAGTTGCTGGAAGTTGTAATTTGTATTGTTTACTTAAAATACTACCTCTATTGCAACGATTTCACAGTAATCACCGAACAACCAGTTCTATTGTAGATACTTAAAGAACATCATCAAACAAATCATGTAGCAGCAGACTTTCACGATTGGTTGGTAGACTAATTCCATATAACTTCACTATCGAACATATGTCGGGAGCAAAAATGGGATTAGTTCTTTATTTTTACCGAAACCCTTTTGCGAAAGCAGGAAAAATTTTGGCATATGATGAACATTATAGAGTCGCAACTATCTCAAAAATTAGACAATCATTTAAGCAAATTGTTCATCCTAAATCATCACTCTTGCAAAAAATTAACATCATATTGAAACGCAATATACCGAATAAAAAAAAAAAACATAGCGATTGCACCACAAACACCCCCAAACTACAAGCAAAAATTCACTGTTAAAAAATAAATTAACCGCATAGCTATTACCAAAATCAAAATCAGCTGTCAAATGCATCGCAATCAACCAGATCAAATAATCGTATTAAGCACAACTCAAATAAGTCAATCGCACCGCGATTGCTCTTACCACACTTAAAGCAGCAATTCGCACTTAACATTATGCCATCAAATAAATCACATTCCATTAACGATTTCAGTGCAAATGCCTTGCAATTGTTAGACAGTAAAGAATATGAATAATCTGAACAATTAAGCCCAAAAAGCACCATATTTGACACCAAATGATCTAATCCCTACAAAATACCCAAATTCAGCAACAAAACAAAAGAAATCCAACTATGGATATCAAGCACGAATGAATACCTCAATTTTTGCCCAAAAACATCTCTGAATTGATTACATGAAACCCAATTTGAAAACGTCATCACTGAAATTGCCTCGAGGAAAGACATCAAAAATCGCAACTCCAACCAGAACTCGAGTTACCTTCTCAGATAACTCACCCACATATACGTCCCCGAATGCAAACAGTACGCCAGCAACCGATACCACCTCTTCAACAAATAGCCTGGACAATGCGGATGATCGACGTTTTTCTAAAGAAACTAACAAAACTTTCAGGAAGAAACTACTGGCGATACTCACAGGGAGAGATGCGATATTAAAAGAAATCTAGGACTGTGTGCTGCGTAACGATGAACCTCGCTGAAAACATATAAACCCCAACTTTTTTCGTGCTGAAGAGACATGAGTATGAAGAAAGGCTGGCTTTGTTTGGACGAATGGATTAACAATCCCAAGGCAATTGAAGATGCAGTGCTCGCAGACAATCACTCTAGGTTCGCAATGCTATCACTACCTGTCTGGGGAGACCCTGAATTCATCTTGATATACTAGCGAACACTAAAGAATGTAAAACGTGCACTGATAAAAGTAAGAATTTAAAACCAGTGATCCTCCATAGCAATTGGTCACCACAAATTATATGTACTGAATTGAACGAAGAATTAAAAATAGACTTTACTGGCCCAATTTTGAACAAAAAAAATAGAGCAAAATTTCTTTAAGCATTGATAGATATTCTATTTTTCTATTTACCCCAACACAGAAATAGTGAATAACGCATCCAGCCGAAGTGTTATTAAATTTCCTAATATATATATATATATATATATATATATATATATATATATATATATATATATATATATATATATAATCACGGAGTCAAAAATAGACAAGACTAGATCAGGCTAGGTGTTTAACATGCAAAAAGTTTGAAGGGTTTTGCACAGAAAAATGGACCAGTAAAGGCACTTGCGAACAATAGGGGCAATCGGACTTGTTGAACGTCCTATTCAAACTATAAAAATACAACTATCATGCATGAAAGCTCAATTTTATAAAAACGATTAATTTACAGCATGCAATACATGCAATCGTACACAAAAACAAAGAGAAACCAAACAAAGAAAAACAGATTTAACAAAATTTTAGGGACACTTGATAGAAAATATTACAGAGCAGCATCTAAAATAACAAATAAACCAGAACATAGAAGTCTTATTTACAACAAAATAGTTTAACATTATTGAGTTAGGATACAATTCCCTCTCGCTCATACCTTTTGGAAGAACAATGCGAGGGCACAGGCGTGTGCCGCGATCTAGAGGTGGAAAAAGTCATTTGCGCCGCATATTGCAAAACACATGCAAAACAAGAGAAGATGCAAAATGATGAAAGCCTGTTGATGTGGTAAGAGGGAAGATTGCGAACCATTTCGAGAACAGAACGAAGTTTACAGGTGAAAATAGCAAGAAGGACCATGCTACTAGACGCAAAAATAGTAAACTCTAAAGAATCTTCGAAGTTTTAGCACCCGGCAGCACTGTAGGCAAAGTTAGTCCTACTACAAGTATCATTAAAGAGCCAAACGAACCGGAAGTCAAAGTCAGAAAATCTGACATGAGCGATCAACTGAATTATCTCTGTATGCAGACAGATGGCCAGCAAAAATCGAAAAGACATTAGAGCAGAAAATCCAAAACTACAATAAAGACTAGCTAAGAAAATCTCGGAAGCAAAAAGATCGAGAAATCCAAAAATCAAGCAGACGACATAAGAATTGTATCATCTGCTCAATCAGGCATATCTACCGCTAGCAACGTCAGGCGAGCCTTAATAATGTGTAAACCAAAAGCTCATCTTAAGTGCGACGAACCATTTAAATATAGACCGGATTAGACGCCATCTTTAATTTTCAGCCCTGAACAAGCAATTGCAGCGCCCCCAGCCCAACCTACTACTTCTAAGAGGTCTAATCAGAAAACGCAAAGCCAACAAACCCAAACCATCCTCCAAAACATTCAACAGTCCAGAAAATTCAACGGAAATCCCAGAAACTAACACTACATTCAAATGAACATGTTCAGCTCTTAACCCAAAAAAAAAGATGGACGTGTGATCCCCACCAAAAATACCAATGGACCTCGAGATGACCGTAAATGAAGCAAAACGTAACAAAGACGATGAATCGATTGAAACTCCATTATTGAAAAAACAAACTACGTTTTTTAATAAAATAATATTATATTATTATTCAACCGGTGAATATGTACTTTTTTTCTGATTTTATTCTATATACTGTAAACATTTTAATTTTTCCACAAAGAGGCAACTATCATGTGAACTCAATATTGGGCCTAATAATCATTACCGTACTTGGTTCATCTTCATCAATTCCTAGCAGTATTTTTTTCATTTTCATCTTTAACTTAAGTTTGTTCAAAAACTCTACTTTTTCTTATTTTGTTCATTTATTAAGCGGGAAATTGTCTGTTCATACTGCAAACATATTGAAGTTCCTTTCATTGTGCATGAGCAACTCACATTGATGAGTTGTAACTTTCGCTGTTCAAAAGTGAGTTAAGAAACTCAAGTTGTCATTCGCGACGCGAACTCCCAATGTTAGTAGAAAAATTTAAAAGTCAATTAAGTGCAATTAGCAAACGCGATGCAAACTCCAATCTCTAAGACAATAGACGTCATTCGCAGTGCAATTGAACTAATCATAAAAATTAGCAGAATAACAAAGTTTGCTCTTTTTTTCACTGAAAGTTCTACAACACCATCATAAAAACGAGAAACCAATTTTGAAAAGAATCATGTTTTTGCAATAGGTTTCATTGACATTAAAACCCTGTCTGCGCTGATTTACTGAGAAGTCTAACTGATTACTCAGCAAGTGTAATTCAAAGACAGATTCAGCAATGTTTTATCGTATAATATAAAAATGGTTCTATTTAAACTTAAACTGTTATTTAGTTTCGGTCACATGATATTAGACATTCTAGTACCTCTGGCACTTCTAGTACAACTTAGATAGAACCTTTTAGTTGTTATTCTTGTAGACTTGATAAACTAATTTGCAAAAAGCTGCTAGTGTTAGCTGTGCTAATAAAACGTATAAAACGAAGTTATTGCAGAAGTGTTAAAGAAACTAATAGAAAAATTAGAGACCAAAATAACCTAAATGTAAAGTTCGGAAACACACACTTCTGTATAATTGCTCTCATATTCAAGCATTGTCAATGCCTTCAATTATAGATAACTATCAGTTTTTAGCCCAAAAATACTTAATGTTTTCACCACGCAAGAAGAAGTCATTTTGGTTGCACTGCGTTTTTCAGGTACCCATAACCTATTATTGCTAACTTAAAGTGGTTCTTTCCACATATGCATGGCAGTTTTTCAAGCTTGTCAAGTTTCAGGTCTTTTTCAAAATATTTTTTTTTCTCAGCGAACTTCTTCTGAATTAAGTCATCACTATTTAATTTATTAAACTAATATTAGATGGCGCACGGCATTATGAAAAAACATATATTCGATCAAGCACTTGCTTCACTGTTATTGGCGTTTAAGTATTTGCTTTTTAAACCTATTTCCACTGCTCAAAATTCTGAACACAGAAAAAAGCTGGGTGAAAACTTTGGTTCAAATACTTTTTTCATTGTTGTCCAGGCTTAATACGTCAATTTTTCATTTAAATATAGGATATTTCGAGTAAATTTACTTCAAGCCTGTATTAAAATTGCTGGAACATGCTTGTTCAAACATGCTTCAAAATCCGATCACAATTTTTAATAAAGCGTGTTTTTGGGGATAGTGTAAACAGTATAGTGATTTTATTTCATCAGTATTTCCCATGCTAAATGTTATTCTTTTCCACACGTCACTTTTGTCCACGGATGCAATATCTATAAAATAATATGGTGTCAATTAGACCGATCACGTATTTAATTTTAAGTTTAAATAATTTAATGTTCAAAACATTGGACGTGGGTAAAGTGCATAGGTGAATAATACAGACAAAACTCAGGTTTTTGCCTCAATTTTATATCACTTATGTACAATTTTTGTCGGGAACAAAAGTTAAACAAAGTTAAAAATGGCGAAGAAATATTGTCACTCGCTTCCACAAAACGTCAATTGCTTTTAAAAAAACGCTTTTTTGAACGTTTGCTACATATAAATTTGACAGGGTTTTGTAACTTAACTGTTGCCCAATAAAACAGATGTCCATCTGTGCCTCCAATAACACCAAAACTTTAAGTGTTAAAAATTTATTATTTGTGGCTTTATGACTACAATTATAAGATAACTGGATAAGTTCTTTTTTTTGTAAAAAATTTTTGTCACAAATGGCTCTCTGGCAAGCAGATTTCAATTTTTTCATCCAATTTTGAATAGTCCCCGCGCCAAGCTTACCTTGATTTCCGCCAAACTTGTTTATTAAACTGAGGCAAACTGCAATTGTGCTGATTTTGAATCGATCTCTGACTAAATTTGAGAGAGGTCTGCTAGGCACAGAGAATTCACATGTCATCAATCCACTTGTTGAACAAATTACTCCGGCAAATTGAACCCATAAAAGAAGAGCTTCCAAAACAACACTCGGTTTCATAACTATCTAGAACCCAATATTAGAAAATGAAGCATACGAATTAACTTCAGGAAGCTTTCGTTTGATTTGTAGAATTTAAGTTCACGTTATGGTTATTTATTAACTTCATATTATTATTTATAGGCTGGAATTTCTCAGCTGATTTCAGAGCTTTTTTTCGCTCATCCAATTAGCACAAAATTGTTCTGAAGTTTAATTTTCAATTCTCTCTTCTTGCTTATTGGTGCTATTAGGGGCAACCCATTTTTGTTTGATTTTGAGGAAACTTAAAATTAACGCTTCTGAAAAGTTTCATGAAAGTAAACAAAAACTTATTTTTATTGCCATCTGTTCTGTTAATTACTCAGATCAACGATTTATGGAATCGTTTGTTACATGTTCGATTTCGGCCTTGAATTTAATGGCCACTCCAGGTATGTTCCTCAAGAAAAGAAATGTGAAATATCGGCAAACAATTGTGCATACAAAAAACAACAATAAGTCCAAATGCAGAGCTTTCCTGAAAAAATATTCCGCCCGCCACTTTGCCTGATGAAGATGAAAGTGATTCTAAAGTTGATGAGGTAAAGTGACATATTGAAACCTCACATTAAATTAAAGTGCAAATTGTTCAGATAAACTCAATTAAAGTATTGAAATAAATTGCATAAAGTTCGATACTTAAGCCCCAAAGTTAATAATTATTTCAGAGAAGTAAATTCCTGGTCAAATGTCCTCCCTAAAGTCCTCCCATTTGTTATAAGAGGCGGAGGGGTAATTTGTCCATTGGGGGTAAATTGATGCAAGAGCGAGGGGGGGGGGGTAATTTGGTCTGGGGAGTGGGGGGTGGGGATGGCAAAATGATATAAGAGTGGGGATATTGAGGAAATACGCCCGGCCAAAGTTGCGATGTAAGAGTGCCAGTCATTGGGCTGCATTGGGAGGACATTTGAGGAATTACCCTCTGAACGAAAAATCGCGATGCGAGAATGGGCTGTAATAGGATGAATGGGGCTGCTAACATAAATTAAACCCAACCCAGTCTTACATATTTTTTGTATTTCAGGGGGGTAAAAGGATGTAAGATTGAGGGGGCAAAAAATAAAATAAACCCCCAATCTTACATTTTTTTGGTCATATTCAATTAAATTGCATAAAGTTTATTATTTAAGACACAAGTTAGTATTTATGTGAGAGATTTAAGCCCCTGGTCAAATGTCCTCTCTAAAATCCTCCACATTTGTTATAAGAGGCGGGGGGGGGGGGGTTCAATTTGTCTATAGGGGGAAATCGATGTAAGAGCAAATGGGTAATTTGGTTTGGGGAGTGGGGGGACAAAACGATGCAAGAGTGGTGCTATTGAGGAATTACCCCCGGCCAAAATTGTGATATAAGAGTGGGAGTCAATGGGCTGCATTGGGAAAACTTTTGAAGAACTACTACCCTTGACCAAAATTGCGATGCAAGATTGGGCTGCGATTGGTTGCACTGGGAGGACTTTTGAGTAATTACCCCCTGGCCAAAAATTGCGATGTAAGAGTTAGGTGCAATAGGATAAATTGGGCTGCTAAGATAAATTAACCCCCCCTTTCTTACATCTTTTTTGTATTTCAGGGGTGTAAACAACGAACGATTGAGTGTGTAAAAGATAAATTACCCCCTACTCTTACATCTTATTGGTATGTAAAATAAGTATCTTAATGTAAGAGTTTGAGGTAATATCTTCATTGCCCCGTGACTGACTCTTACATCATTACCCCCTTGACAGACCAAAAAGACGTAAGAGTGGGGGTTAGTTTATCTGTTACCCCCCTCACTTTTACATCATTTTACCTCCTTGAAAGACACAGAAGATGTAACAGTCGGGGTTAATTTATCGTTTAACAAATGCTGCCCACTCTTATATTGCAACCTTCTTAAGTTTGATTTGTTCGACAGATCTTGGTGTTATGTCTTCCATTTTGAACCAAAGAGAAATACTGCAGAAAACTGCGATGTTTTTGTCAGGGCGGGAACTTCACAAAATGTTACAAATAGTTTCACTCCAGTGAACTGTAATCAGGTGATTGAGCGATTGGCTTTAACGATTGTTACCAATTGAGGGAAAATGGCTTTAATGATGTTATCAATCGACCCAAAAGCCCATGTTGCTCGCTTATATTTTGAATTCGAGTTTCTTCTAGACGTTGTTTCGGGTGTTTTTCAGACGTACCGAGTCTTGGATTGAGACATTTTTATAAGTCCTGTCCAATTCTGAAATTGGCTTGCATTAGTTCCGGACTCAGCTGGGGACTCATCGGAAAAGTTTGTAATCGAAACAATTCACAAAGTGTCATATATAAAATTCCATTATTATTCTAAGGGGATTTAAAAAAGGTAACTGCTGAAATATTACAATGCGGTTTAATGACACTTTACTTTTTTATTCCAATCAATTTAAAAAAAAATTAAAGCAGACAAGAAAACAAAATGTATTAAGTTAGAATCGGGCGTCCAATCGATGGACTTATATTCAGCTAAAAGGGGATTTAAGCAGCAAAAAGCGCACTTTTTGTCATCAGGAGCTTGCTCGGCATGTGCTCTAACTTGAACCTGCCAATGCGATTACCCAATTTTAAGGGATCGCATAAAACTGGAAATTTCACTGTGTGTAATCAAAGAAACAATAGTGTCTTTTTTCAGAAGTCGTCATATTTTCATATTAAGTGCGTCATGTCTTGGATGAACCACAGTAGTGATTATTTTTCACACTACTGAAGAAAAATTTAAGTTGTAATTATCTTTTTTACCAATTTCAATTAGGGTCTCCAGAAATTTGGAGCTCTTTCCTCACAG
Source organism: Convolutriloba macropyga (assembly GCF_964194025.1). Lineage (NCBI taxonomy): Eukaryota > Metazoa > Xenacoelomorpha > Acoela > Convolutidae > Convolutriloba > Convolutriloba macropyga. The sequence goes on along the minus strand of NC_134479.1, from coordinate 9,160,887 downwards.
CTCTGTAAAACTTGCGATCAAATAAGTCTTCTGGATGCACACTTGTGCCTCCAATTTTTTCAGGACAAATTGCTGAGACATTTATCACAATTCTCGTTGCTTTTTGATCAAAATTCACCCACTTCATCACTGCCTCCTTCTACTTCTTCGATTTTAACGAATAAAAGAAAAGGAAGAAACATTGAATGCCAGGGTATACCCATTTTGAATAATTAACGTGGGTTTAATTTTGCTAACAAGTAAAGCGATTTCGAGACTTAATAGGTGTCATATTTGTGATGAAGACAAATTATGATGAGTGGGAAAACGTTCCTAAAAAATTAGGGATGTGGATGTAAGAAAAAGAAAGAAATCAACAGCAAATAACAAAAAACGCCGAGTTCTGAATCTGATCATTAAAAAAAGGTGAAAATTGCAATATGCAAATATTTAACAAAACTTAACAAAAAGCTTAACGAATACCCGTGCTTCAGATGGAAACAATTTGGGATAAAGGGCTTGAACATTGAAAGTTAGAATGTAGTCTCCAAGGTATAAGAATCTTAACTTAAATGTTCTATAAAATTCATAAAAACTAGTAGAACGTAACACAATTTCTCTGTAATTTAAATAATTTATTTTTGAACTTCTGATATCAACGCAAAATTTCGGCTCAAGTGGTTGGATATCTTCTACGATTTAATTATCTGAGACTTCAACATGAATCTCTTAAAGCAACAGGTAAACTCTTTGGTTTCAGGAGAACAATTACTTACATTTAATCAGCTGGTAACCTTTTTCTGGGAGGCCATTAATAAACGGTTTACCCTAGAGACACTGAAAAAAAACTTTTAAAAAAATTCTTTTTAAAGTTGTTGATGGCAAAGCAGATACTTGATACTTTGTTAAGAATGTTTTCATATTGCTAGTTTTTTTCAGAGTCGTTTTTGTTGTTTTCAAAAAAAATCGAGTCCTACCTGAATGCGCGGGGAAATATTCATGAACGGACGTATTTTTGGAATGTCTGAAACAAACGTTTTCAAGCAAGGCTCCACGAGTTCGCTTTCTCACAAAAAATATCCGTTCACTCACCAACTGAAATTAAAGCTTTTTTGGCGCCGTGATCAGGTACCACGCTGGCGCTTTCAGGTGGCACAGGAGTGAACAAGTAATTGGCAACGAAGTTGAGGTTGTTTTTATTCAACGATTTCCGAAACTGCTCTGTTGGGACCAAAATAGGGGTCACAGGTAACGTTGAGTGTAATTCTACTATTTGATTCGACTAAGGATAAATTTATATTCAACATCTGCACACCGTTTGCTCTCTCATATAAGTAGTATCGTATATATACAGGAAGATCGGGGGGAGATCCTTTGGAGATCCGTTCAGCAGAGGGGGATCCCTGATCCCTTAGGGGAGATCTTTTAAGTTAGGAAAGTGGCAATTGCGCTACATGTATTTGTCTGGTGGCTTATTGTTGGTATTGCGCTATTGGAAAGCCATTCCAGTTTCAACTTTTCTTGCTTATTAGTGGCAAAACCTAGCAAAGTAGATTTGAATTAAAGCTGAATTTATACGTTACAACATATAGAATAGAATTGTTATAGAAACTGTTATAGATAAGAGAATTAAACACGTACAAAAGCGTCAAATTGCATACAAATTAGCGCATTATTTTGTTAATTAAGAGTCTGATTCTATCGCTTCATAATCAATAAATGGGTTATACATAGGACGTTCTTCTTCTATCTCATTTTCATCGGCAATTTCATCAGAATCAATATCAGACTCTGTGATTGCGGCGGTTCTTACGAAGCCGGGGTCAGGGATTTCAGCGTTGTCAGTATTCGTTTCCACTGTGGTTTCAATTTCCCTCTGGTTTTCAATTTCGTACAACTCTCCAGACGACCAGGAACTCAACGATTCATTATCGAAATTGTTGTCTTCGTCGAAGAAACGATCGTGGACAATATTTATGTGACCAAAAGGCTGCGTATCGATCCCAGTTTCAAGAATGTATCGTTTATGGTCGAAAGCGTTGAGCGACACTTTATTAATGGTTACTCTATGGAGGTGGTGGCTGCTAGAAGCTATTCTATGGTTTTGCGTGCGGATCAAACGACCAGAGGAGAGAGTTTCTTTGAATCTGTCATTCGTCAGTTGTCGTTGTGCTAATTTTGTGACACCTTCAGTTGATTTCTTTTCCCCGCCATCTAAATTAAAATATTGAACATTAGGAACAGTCCCAACTAACAAGCTGTATATTGATACGTGTGAGTGTGATGAAAACTAACTTACTAATTGCAATTACTGAGTAGAGTTTCGGCTTGAGAGCACAAAATTCTTGAATAGGAACGCTGGCAAACTCGTCCTTAAACTTCAGGACGACATATTCGTTCACTTTGGAGAAGAGCGGGTGCTGTGGTGGATAATTAGAGAAGTTGAAATGTCGCAAAATGTGAATGTTTTGGCGTATATCTTCATAAACGTCTATTGTATTGATTCGATATAGCAGTGAATCAGTATCCGAGTAGAGAACTTTGCAACCAAAATGTGGCTTCATCACTGTATAATGGAATTGGAACATGTGTAATTTGGCCAGATCAAGTACACATGCCCCTACAATAGTGGGTTTGTTCCAAAAAATCCGTTTTTTTGCAGTTTTCATGGCAGCCATGCTCTCTCCAAAGATTTTAAAGATTTTGAACGATTTAAAATGAAAGTTTTGCGTTCTTTGTAGCACACTTTGAGAATTTCGAACACTAACGACTTGATCACGGTTCCTTTTCGACTCGCACGTTTTTCCGAACGCTGAATTATTCATGCCCTTATAGAACTTTTTGCCAAAAGCAGTACTGGCAGCAATCTGGAGACGGGTATTTAGCTCCATGTAGGGTCGCATCCAGTTCGCTTGCTCAATTTTTAATGCCCGATGAAGTTTTGTAATTTTGAGCCCCATTGAATTGTAGAATTGGGCAAGCCGATAATGTAGCGTGTAGCGGTTTTTAGGCAACAGCGTTTGGACGAGTTTTGGCCCAGATGACTTTTCAGGTAAGTTCACCTGTACTTTCAAATATTTCTGGTAACCGCTCAGCCAAGAATGTTTGATTTTCAATTTGGATGGCGCCAGAGGGTAATCTTGATGAGCTTTATGAAATTCGGGTGGATAATCATTATCAACTTCAATTATGTATCCATGCTGTGCCGTTGACAAAATTTTGAGTACTTCCTCGAGCGTGATGTGTGCATCTAGCGCAAAATCCTTCAAGGGCAAATGATCGTTCTGCATTACGCCGCCGTAGAGGTTATTTGCGTCTAGCATCAACGCATATGTAGACGGCTTAGAAGCATCATAGTTCGGCAGATGGCAGTTGTTTGCTTGAGAGAGTCGTTGCTCATAGATTGAAGACACTCCTCCGCGCATCATGTTCTCTACAAGTTCAAGTTGTTCTCTCTCGGTTGGCAAATGCAGGTCGGGTTTGCACAACTTGAGGAACGCATCTCTTGATAAATTTGATGCTCCATAGTACTGTGCGCAATCTAAACCGTACGTGTCATAGCAGATATCTCTGAAAGCCTCAAAGTGTCACAAGTTAGATAAAGGTCGTGGTAGTCGCCGATGTTTTGACAACCAAATTTTGAAAACACTTTTTGAGCATGATTGTAGTCGGTTTCGCTGATAGTGACTTCACCGCCATGCAATGTATTTTTCCATTCCGATAATGGAGGCAACACTTTTTCTTCAAACACTTGTTCTGATGTGATGTAGGAATAACAGTAAAAACCTTTTTGGCAGAGAAGTTGAAAATCGCTATTGGAGTAAGATTTATACTTAGAGCGTAGAATGTCAAAGCGATTGTCAGGCAGATCAGCTACCAAGGACTCGAGTGATTGGGGCACGAAGTTAAACGAGTCAATTAACCTTATGTATTCGAAGATGGGTACTTGTTGTCCGGCCTTCGACTCAAAATTTTTTATGAACACTCCAACAGAGAGTGATATATAGTTTTCGTCCGTAGAAGGTATAACTTCAAACTTCGTTTCTGGCTCACACTCTGCTAGTGCAAGACATATATGATGAATATCATACTTTTTGATATTATGACCTATCATTGGCGTAAAGTTAGATGTTATGCGACGAGTGTTACAGAGTTGATGCGCGCGACCCTAGAAAAATGATCATCGTAGTGACAATGGTCAAGAACAAGCTCAGCCTCATCGTTTATTTCGTTTTCACAGATCCAACATCTTGTGTTATTTTCACGCGCTGGAACAGGTCCTCGGTAGGGTCCGTAGAAAGCTCGTTTTCGGTTGTAGATGTCCCGCGCCAGTACGTGCAAAGATTTTTCAAATTCGTTCATACAGTTGTCACCTCTTTTGCGTTCAAAGTAGTCAGGAGTTGCTTTACCGTGTTCTATGGCTGCTATTGCATAACCACAAGGTTCATGTTTTTCAATTGGAACTGTGTAGGAAGTAGAGGGTGAGGTTTGTGCTGTAGCGATTGGAACAAGATAAGATTCTGTGTCAAAGTATAGAACGATAGGAAGAAACCAGCGTGCATTCCAGTTTCTGAACTGTAGGGAAGTGTTGCTTTCTTTTGGCATAACAATTTCTGCTGCTGCATGTTCACTGCATGTTTTAACATGGTTTTGATAAATTTCTCTGTTTGCACACAATGAAAACAAATTCGACAAATACGCTGCGCTGCACGGTGCACTATACCTGTGAAGTATGCGACAAATCGTTCCAGATTCAAGATGAGAACGTAGTGATGGGCATTCTCATCGTGGAGGAGAAGAAGGTCCATTGTGAAAGATTTGTTTGGCTTTTTGGAAACGTAGATCATCACCAAACGTGTTCCCTCGATTCTGTAAACAAAACAGATTCATGAAGACCAATACAGTTTTAACATTTTGATTCGTTGAGCGGGAATATTTGAATTTTATTGATATTATTAAAGAAACACTTACCCGAAAACATTGACGCGAACTTCGTTGGCGTCCTCAAAGTATGGGATCCTGTTTATGGGCATGGGCATCTGATAGTCTCCAACCGGCTGTTGTTCCGCATTCTTGTACGTATCTGGATTCGTCTTTTCAGTTCCCGACCGACCTTCTGTCAGTAAATTGATTCGATTTTTGATGTGATACGCGGCAACGAAACAATACACGAAGCAGTTGTGATCAAAATGGTTTCGTATGTTGAGCAATGAACGGCATCCGTTCAGGAAACCAGTTAGAGCTATATATGACGATGCATGCACGGGGGCAAAGGCGGCTATCTTGATTTCCAGTCTGTTTACTTTGCGTAGAATTCACCCACTGCCTTCTGACGAAAACATGAAGAGAATATTCAACATCTTACTCAACATCTTGAAAAAATCTTTGTTTGAGAGTCCATCTAAGTACACTGTAGTCATTTCAGAACTAGCAAATATTTCGATAGCTTGTTTTTCGTTGTCATTTTCGTTTCTTTCTTTGTACAGATCCAGAGACACAACAAACTGAATTTTTTGGCTGCATTCAAAACTTTATTGTTTATAAAGTCTGTTATGATGTCTCTATTGTTCAGCATGAACTCCATGAGATCTTGGTCGTCCTCCGTTCCATCATTAGTGAAAACTTGAAGTGCTCCTTGGAAGGCGGATTCTGTTGGTCTTCTACTTGTTTCACTAGTTTTCGAGGACAGTCCATGTTGATCTATCTCTTATGTGTGTGACAAAGCGATCAGCAGAATCAAAGCCAATGTAGCAGTAGAGACAACATTGTGCAAACGGATTATGTCGGTTTCCGAAATGTCGTTCGAGAGTTCGTAGATCTCTTGTAGTGAAATCACAGTGTTCACAGCGGTACACTGGCACTCCAACTTCATCTGGATGCAAGTTCCTTTGGTGACGATTGCGGTTGGTGCGAAATGTGAATTTGGCGTTACAAAATTTGCACGAGAAACTCATAGTTGAATCAATTTGAAGATAAAATGGTTTTGATTTCGAGCTAAACCAAACCCTCAACTCTCTAAAAATAACCAACATTCTGATTGGTTGAATTTGAAAACATGTTCAAAACGAAATTTCTAGGGACAAAGTTTCTTTCCAATCAGTTAACTAAAGGATTACACAAGAGTGAATAATATCATTGCCCAATGTTCACAGCCCCATTAATTAAATTAGGAGATGGATGAAGCTTTAGAAACAACATTTTTTTATCCCGTAAGAGGGCGTCTAGCATTTTATGCAAATTTAGTCCTGCTTTATGCAAATTCCATCATTCGCCAGTGAGGGCGTAGATCATGTTTTATGCAAATCCATTTGCATATATGATTGGTATTCTGGCCAAAGAGGGCTACAATCTTGTCTTATGCAAAGTTGAATTAAAATGCAAATACCAATGTTTTTGACGTAATAGTCGGAGACTTATGCGTATTTTCTATGCAATATTTGCGTAATTACTATGCAATGACGTGTTTTAGCGAGCCTTATATGGTTAAATAGCTTTATTGTTGTTCTAGTGCAACTGAATATCTCTTTTTAGGCATAAAAAAGTTTATTATCACAGTTTTTTTAACCAAAAACATTGAAAAAAAAATTTTTGAAAATAGATTTGAATTATAGTATAACAAGTCCCCTCAATGATTACTGGAGGTTGTAGCAGAATCAGTTGAGGGTTAAAAAACTAAGAAAAAATGTTTTTAAAAGTCAGAAAATAATTGATTTTTTTGTTTTTTTTTCGCAATTTTTAATGGAACTCATACTTGGCGAGCAGCTAGCTTCATCATTCTTATGATCAAAGTTTCACAGCGTGAGATTTTATGAAGACCGGTTTTTACAGAAGTGTGAAAAAAACCTCGGGAACACGATTTTTCAAAACCTCTGGCAGCCACATGTTTTTAATTGAAAACAGGTGTTTTCGAAAACCGTGTTCCCGAGGTTTTTTGGCCATGATCATCATAACCTTTTATTTCTGTTACAAAGTCGTAAGAAAACTCATTCTGAGTATTTTTTAGCAAAACAACCACATCATCAATTTTTTTCGACTTTCGGAAAAATTGACCTTTTTTCAGAAAAAAAAAGTGTTTTTTCTCTGAAAATTTTTATGAGGAATTTCTAAAGTAACACCTTCAAATTGTAGTAAAAAACATAGGGATAACATTGAAACATTGAAAAATTGCATGTTTTCAAGTTAATTGAAAAAAATTTTTTTTTTCAAAATTTATAGTTTTCACAAAATTTTTGCTTTTTTACAAATAACTTTTTTTCTGTTACAGATATGAAAAAGTTTATGGGGACCAAAAATTTAGAGCGTGTTGTTTTACATCATTTGAGATACTTCTCAGTAGTTTCCTCATCAGTCTTCCACTTGTGGGGTGATAAGTTAAAGACAAAAATATATGACTGAACATAGATTTTGTTCTCTGTGACCCATAAAATTGTGCTCCTCCAAAATTTTTTTTAAGAGTTCTATTGTAGAACACTTTGCGCTCAGCAAAATGTCTCCTTACAAAATTATCCAACTTTTTCGTTTTCATTGTTTTTTTTTCGTTTTTCTTCAAAAATTTTCCAATTATTCGAGCAATTTGTTCGAAAAATGGTTTGAAAATGGGCAAAGACTCCAGCTCTCAATAGAGTTGTTCAAGTCCTATTTTGTAGACGATATTGTGCTCTATAAAACCATGTTTATACATGTTTCTTCATTTGGCAAATATAGTCACTTTTACAGGTTTTCGAAAAAAAAATTCAGTTTGTCTTTAGTCCTCCGAATTTTTTTTCTATTTTCAAAAACCAAACTAACAATATCAAATTTTTATTTTGTACACAAAAAATTTTCAATCTCCTTTACAAAATCGAAACAAATAAATCAAAGAAATTGACTCAACATTTTTATAAAACACAATTTTTGATTACTCCAATAAGCAATTCTTCACACAATCAAACTGAGAGTTTAGGTTTCCTTTCAGAAATTCTAATCAAAGAGTTTTTCACAAGGTCCAATAAACCTTCTTTTTCTTGGCGCGAGAATTACTTTTGGCGTCTCGGAGTTGTCGGGTGTTGTTGTTGTTGTTGTTGCAGCTAAGCTTGAACCGGTCTCTAAAATTGTTGTTGGTGTCGTCGAGCCAGACGGTGTTCTGAAGTCGGTCGCAGACAAATTCTGCATCAATTGACTTGCAGTTGGTAGTGAGCCAAAATTCCATGCAAGTGTCTCCTCTGTAACGGGTGAAAACAGAGACGGTGAGCTCTCCGGAGTCACAGTGGCACTAGGATCAGAAGTTGGCGTTGAAACACATCCTGGTGTTGGTGGTGGTGACTCGGGAGAATGTGGAAGGCCCCATAAATCGGCTAGGTCATTGCAGGCCCGAACTACTCCCAACTGGTTTTCGAAAAAGGGCACGCAGTCACAATCGTATTTGTATAGAAGAGTTCGAGTTTTTTTGGCAGTGGCACAATGTCATACGGGTAAAGAGGATGTGTTAACGACAAAGGTGGAACGAACCCGCCTGAAGTGATAAAGGTTCCAACGCAATCTTCACTCTCCTTTTTGTCCGGCAAGGTTGCAATGAAGTTAATGAAGATTTTAGGTATCATAAAGTGTTCAAGCGTTGTCCAATTCTGCTCTTTCTCGTTTGTCCTTTTTTGTTGGATAAAAACCACAAAGTTTTCGTAAAAGGTTTGGTACACAATTGTTCGCTCCCAGACATTGTTTTGGTCGCTCAGGATATGGAAAGACATTTTCTGCGTTTGAAGAATTTTGAAGAAATAATAATGTGTTAAAGAATTTTGGAATGCTTTGAAGAGAAGATAAGCAAATTGAATGTTTTTGATAATTGAACAAGAAAAAGTTGTGAAGGTATTTTAGGCGCAAGGATATTTGTTCACAAAAATTGACTTCTGCTCAGACAGTGTACTTTCAACAAAGTTAAAGAGTTGCTGTTTCGGAACCGAAATGAAATAAAATGTAGCGGGGAATTTACCCCCATGTAGTTTATGCGAGTTAACAATGTGAGTCCAGTGGCAGTTCTCTTATCTGCCCCCGGCTCAACCAAAGGCAAACTATTTTGGCCCGGAATTTTGATTGAATACATATTTGCTTTACTGCTTTGTTTATAACAGAATTAGGCACACGCCTTAAAACTGCACATGTATTTACAAAATTTTAGTTGAACGCCAGGTGTTTTTCACTAATTTGGACCAAGTTGGATAAGTAGACCACACACGTGTAACCCACGCATGCCGCGCGCCTGAGGTGGGGAGGACGTTGCTTGTAATTGAAACCACATTTTGGTTCCTTGTTAGGAGGGAATTATCACACCTAACACGTATTATTCCCCTCTTATCAGTTAGTTTTTTTGAAACTCATGGTGTTAGGGACTATTACCAGTGTGTATTTCTGTATGTGTGTGGGTTATCAAGGCAATGCCAAGAAATACCTCGTGTTGATCTAAATATAACTCCGCGATATATAAATTATATGGGAAATACATGGGCCTCTGAAGACATGTGATATATGTAAATCACTTGAAACACCCTTATCAGTACCGTTTTGGATTGAATAGTTAACATTTGAATAATTTAACCTTTCGCTAACAGTTGACTACGTTCTACAACAAAAACTTCAGAGCTAATTTGGTACAAATGCCTTTCACTGCAAGCAAAGACAAAGAGTATGGTGATTGTTATTTCGATATATCTAAATCAGAAAAGAGGTTGATAAGAGCGACTCTCAAACCTATGAAAACACCGGGACGTATGTCTTTTTGAAACTTTTTAAGAGAAAAAACAATGAATACGAATTTGAACAGAGAATATCCCTTACAACAGAGGAATTTGACAAACTTATGAAAAAAAGTGGCAGGATACGAAACTCGGTGCCAGAGTCAGAAGGGAAAAAAGATACTTCGGTTGCTAAAAAGCCAGTGGCCAAAAACCTAAACTAGCAGAAAAAAATTCTGGATACGAATCAGCGTCCTCATCCTCGGCTGCTTCCACAGATTAATCAAAATGGTTGAAGCAATGATTGAACGATCGCCGGTTTTCTTGAAACAATTTCAGAAGGCGTTCAAATTTTCAGTTTGCGATGAAAAACCGGAGTTGAAGGGTGTAAAAAATTATGCTGTTGTGTTCATTTTGAGAACGCCTTTTGCACTTTGAAAACTAACCAATACGATGTTTTGGTGGATACATCAGACGTGACAAAGTCTTCAGACAAATCAAAGTTTAAAAAAAGCTATACAGTGCCTTGTCTCTGCACGACATTCAAGATTTTGTTTGCCAATTCAAATACCCTAGAGCTGAATGGAGAAATTTTTCAAAAGCTTGTTTTGGCGGTTGAATACAACAAAAATTTGAGCGTAGATTCCCACTCAATTCAGAATCTGTTGCCAAACTTCTCTAACGTAGCTGCTAATCAAAAGGTCAACAACAGCAGCAACGTGACGTTGAATGAAGACAATCAACGACGACTACAGCGAGGAAGCAGCGTACAGTTTCAACTCCATCAAAAGTCATTGCAAAATTGTATTACAAGGTCCAATAACCAACAAACTCAAACTGTTAGCTTTTCAAGTGAATCTCTAAAGAGATTTCAAAATATCTTGTCTGGGCCACACTCAGGTGCTTTCTGCCAAATAATGGACATTTTTTTGAGCGGATATGGTAATTTGCTTGTTGATACTGATGTTTTGTTTGTACGCATAGTGTACGAAGAGAAAATAAAATTTTGAAAGAAAAATTTATTCAACTAAGCAGAGTTTTAGTAGAGTTAGTTAGAGCATCTTATGAAGCGCAAATCGAATCAAATCAACATCACTCATTTTTAAAATTTCTGTGTTGTGATAAATGTAATGAGCAACATAAATACAAAATAAGCCACACAAAATAGAGTTTTGTGTTTGTATAGGCTGATTTCTAAGCAATTCATACACGTTTTGAATATCAAGAGCAGCGGAGGCCAGTCTGTTGTACAAACATTTGTATGATGTTAATTTCTGTCCAAGCGGATCAGCGAAAATGTAATTGCCATTCTTCCTTCACAAAAGTGTCCAATGTGTTCCAATAGAATCAGAGCTGGATACATTCACAATAATGAATCTGTTCTGTGACAATTTCAAGGGAAAATTATCAGCTGCAAAGACACCACAAAATTTGTACTTTAGAAGTTTACACGCCTGAATCAGGCTGTTTATTTCGTCTTCATCCATTAGTTTGCCAGAATATGATTTTTGGAAACTTTCCGAGCCGAATCGATGAAAACAGTGCTCGCTTTCTCACCAATAATGAAAATTTCTATATTACTTGGCAAGGCAACTGAAAATTTGAGTTCTATTGAAATTGAACAATTGGTGAGTTCAGGGTGAATAAAATCATGCGACGCCTGCTGAGTGCCTGTGAGATCAAGCACCATAATAAAATGGCTCGAGTACTCAGACAATTTAATTCCACGACCATTGTCAATATAGGCTAAGTCTGACGTTGTGTTGAAATATAAGCGTTTGTCATCAGTTGTATTTGTTGGACTGTCAGCAACAGGAAGTCCTTTTTGGTAAATACAAATCTGCTCCAGATTGAATTTACGAAAGTGGAAAGGATTGAGTTGTTTGCTTCCTAAAAACGCTTCATTTGTGTTAAGCCATATAGCTAGACGTCGAATTGGCTCCCTGCTGAAAACATCTTCTTGTTTCCAGCTTTGCAAGCCAGTAGAAGCAAGAAACGTTTTAATTATGGTCTCCAAATACGGATAGGCTGGACTTGATAGTAAAGTTTTTTCAATTGCAGAAACCACGTCATCGTTCAATGTCATTTTTCTTACATACAAATTAGCTTCTATAATTTTTACTTTGTAGGATTTTGCAGCATCGTCGGAAATTGTGACAAAATCATCTATTGATCGTCGAAAATAAATTCGCAGCGTCACACCACTCAAAAGATGTCGATCGCAAGTAAAAAAATCTACAGCTACTTTTCCATAAGAAGTACATTCGGCAGATTGTCTAACCAAAGTTTTTTGTCTGTTAACTTCAGCTGCCAGAATTGCTCCGGGGTTCTCTTCGTATGAATAACCTTGACATGCCAACCAAGTTGCTTTAGCATCTTTGTTATCAGAAAATTCAGTTTCAATGAAACTTTTGTGAGCATAATTTCCATTTGCATTTGAAATTCTTAATCCGTTGGCAGATACTGTACAGTCAGATAAGAGCGAATGTAAAAAAATATTGCAGAAGTAAGGGTCGTCTGTTTTGGTGACGTCTGCTGCAGCTCCAGCGTCATATTTCAAATTGGCTTCAGAACCTTGAACTATCTTGCATTTGATTTCCAGGAAAATTTTTTGTAGGTCAATAAAATTATTTCCACCACCTCAAATTCGAGCATGGGTCCGTTAGGGCTGTACACTGGCCCTACTTTTTGACAAAAAACTACCATCAAAAGTTACCAGAAGCGCTGGTTTTTCAAACAAATCCAGGGAACTATGTGTTGCCTCTGTTGGTATCATATTACCGATCATCTTTAATTCTAGCGAAGAAATCCGACCGACTTCTTTTTGGCTGTTTTTTCTTATTTGAAATGACTGTCTTTCTCACATTAGTACGTTTTCTAGCTTTTGAGCTAGATCATTTAGACCGTCTCCGATTCATTCGGTTTTGTCGTCTCAATCGCAGTGCTAATGAGCCTCCTGTTTGCTTTTTAACTGTGTTCGAAATAGTGTTTTTCAACGCCTGCTTTGCGGATTTTTTTTGCTGACAACATCCACTAACTCTGGCACACTTTGTAAGAGAAGTTCTTTTCCGACACGTTTTGCTGCGAGTAGAATGAATTTTCGTGCAAGCGGTAAGGCGATTCGACCTATGCCACTAGCTAAAGCTCTAAAGCCACTTCCTCTTTGTCTATAGTGTCCAGAAAAATAAGGCAACGAAGATGCTTGATTGTTATAGTACAATTCCATTGTTTTAATCACCAAATTTTTTGAACTGTAACGTCAATATTACTTTACCGGTCCCTGAAAAGGGGACTAATTGACCTGTTTCGGTACGTAGCTCTATGGAAATTGATTGAATCGTATTTGAAAGTAGTTTTTTATAGTCCAAAGTTGAAAAAACTATTCTATGTGTTGGTTCAAGTTCACACACGCTACCGTTTTTCACACGTTGTTTTGAATCAATGACACGTAATAAAGGCGCCTTAGCATCACCAACATATTGATACTCGATAATGTTTGTGTATATGAATATTAAGTGCTTTCCCGCGCACAGATCAGCAGGGAATTCTCCATAAAAAGCTTTTGTCTCATCGCTCTTCATTAATTTATTTGATGTAGCTGTATTCACTTTGTACCCAATATGTACACCATGTTTATCTGGAATTCCTGTAAAACCCACAATACTTGGTATTTCTTCCTTAGGAAAAGTGATTCCCTCATTTTTACCAAAAAGTATTTCGTATTTTCCAGTACTCTTGATTTAACGAAACGAAAAATTGATTAGTCCAACTGTTCGCTTGATAGTAAATAAAAGTTGAGCAACAGTTTCAAAGTTTCCAGTCATGAAAGAGAATTTTTCTCCATTGTACGGTCGAAAAATGACATTGGCATCAGATGAGATTCTTTGTGAGTCCTCGTAACCCTTAAGACTATATGCTATCAAATCTCCATTCACCACATGCTGAATTTTGGTCGGAAAAATAATTTCGCTTAGAGCTACCCTCCAATCGCCAGATAGTTGAATTTCATCGTTGAAAAAATTTCTTAACGAAGCTAGTGTGTTTTGATCAAAGATCTCCATCGAAGCGCTAGAAATAACATGTACCGTAAACGAATCGTTTACTTCCCATTTTTTAGAGGAGACTCTCCTACTAGTTGAAATTCGGGTTGATAGAATTTACCCTGGATAACTTCTTTATCCGCATCAATAAGAGAATACGCGGGAGGATGCAATGTGGGGATCGATGCGATTTCAAATATCTCGTCAGTAAACGACTGTTTGTAGCCCCTCCCGAAAGTCTGCTCTTTTTTCACTATGCGCACAAAATCACCAATATAGAATTTGGGTTTTTGAGAATTTGTTGTATTTGCAGTCAAGGACACAAGCCTTGGAACGTCTTTCTTCGTGACTTTGTTCGGAGCGAGCTTTATCGTTCGATTTACTCTAGAATTGATTGTTTTAACAAACGCATCCAAATTGCTAGATATGAATAGGCCCACTTTTCTTCTAAATATCTGTAGATTATATTTTTCAAAGAGCGTATATTTCTTTCCGCAAAAGCAGACTTTTTCTCACTGAATATACTGTATAAATCAATTCTGTGTTCAGTGCATAGGGCTTTGAAGGCACCTAGGAACTCTGTACCATCATCAACTCAAACTTTCTCAGGTTGTTTATGCTTGATCATCTTTTTGAAGACCTGTGCTGTCTGTGTGGCATATTTTGTTTTCAGTGGCTCAACCCTGAGATATCTTGACAAACAGTCAACAGCCACAAGCAGGTATTTTACACCACCGTTGTATTTTGCAAGTTTATCAACATATGCTAGATGTACGGACCAGATCTCATTTATGTCGTTAACAACAACTTTAAGCATTGGAAACCTGAGGCAACGTGATCGGTATTTGTTAAAAGATGGTTTCGTTTCCAGATACATTTTAATTTTCTTCATTGATAATTTACTCGAATTTTGCAATCTCTTTGCGCTTCCAAATGACGCAGGACCGTTTAAATAGAGCACATCGTCAATAGATATCCCAGTCTTTTCCCCTCTTCCGCTGTCTTCTTTTTGCTTTCTTCGACTCTTGGCTTTGCATGTTTCTTCGTTGGTTCAGATCGTCTTCCTTCCTGCTCTTTTTTTTTGTTTTTTGCTTCCGTTGTTTGGATGCAGTTTCCTTTTTATCTTCAATGTAAAACTGATCTACAACTTTTTTTGCGTGAGTATTATAAACCAAGTCAGCTGATATATCAAGTTCACTCAAGATTTTGGAATACTTTGACAAGTCAATTTTTTTGTGGGTTGTTGTAAATTGTACAAAAAGTTTGTTACATCTACTCCTTGAGGCTCATCGTTAATGTGCAGAATGTTGGTCTCTTCACTAATAGAAACATTATTTGAATTGAAAATTTTTTTTAGGATAATTGCAGCTCTTTTTGTTTTGTTTTCATCCACTAGTTTCAGTTCTAGCATTATTGAGTCGAATGCTGAATCCCTCCTTTTTTTCACTATTGGCTCTATTTCACTGTCATCACTAAAAAACGATTCGCTTCTTACATCATCTGCATCACTTGTCACATCACCGCTACTCTTTGTTCTCTTGATCGACCAATCAGTGTTAGTGTCCGCATCTTGTACTTTTCCTCATTATTTCGTTCAAAATTGGGATTAGTCCTCTGTAGGAGTGCTAACTGAGTTGCTTTTTGCTGATACATTGGATTATCAAATATTTCTTCCTTGGTTGGGTTGTTTGAAATGAACATTCTTTTAGGGATCAAAACAAACTCTTCAGCATGCATTATTCTGCCTTCAAGTAAGTATAGCACGACAATCCCAACGCTCGACTGAGTTCTGGTTTTTTGGCTAAAACGTTTCGCTTTTTCTCCAAACTTGTTTTCTTTGATAATAGTTGTTGAAATGATTTCTCCTGATTTTTAAGTAACTGCCTGCTCACTGGAACGTTGCCATTGATCACATTGAGCAAACACTCACAGAGAAAGTTTATAAAGCTATTTGGTGCTTGTTTGAGGAACTTTCTGAAATTGCTCTCGGGCAGCTCGAGCATTTGCTTTAGCATACATAACTCTTTCTCTCTCATCTGTCAAAGTAGTGATAACCGCTTTGCAGGACGGTAGATAAAAAATTGTTGGACCTGGTTGTACAATATTTGAACAATAACGCAAGTAGTCTGATGTTTTTGGATCTAAGTCAATGAGTAAGTGTCCAAAAGGTTGTTTTGTTGCAAGTTCATAGCTTTCCTTCAAAAAATTTGTATTGTTCAACTGTTTTCCCACATAGGTGGTCTGCTGTATGTCTCTAGGTGATTTGAACAAAATGATATGGGTTGAGTTCAGATCAATCGTTCGCGTCCATTTACTCTGTTGAAATAAGTTATGCTTAACATAAATCACACTAATATTTCTATGGCGTCCCGCAGTTGCAAGTTTTGAAAATTCTTTGTCATTGAAAATTTCTTCACACGAATCGTCAAACACAAACAGACACTTTTCCAGCTGAGAAATGAATTCGAATCCAGAAAACTTAGTGAAAAAAATGTTCGCTTTACGCTCTATTGTGCTGAACTTTGGCTGCTCGTGTTGATAGAAGTAGTAAATAGATCTAAAGTTTGGATAGAAAGTGTTTCTCAATAACATTTGAAATATAAGTTCTGTTTTTCCACAACACGACGGACCACAAACAGCCATAAAAAGCTTATCGCTAGTGGATATTATTTTGTTCATAGCTTTGGATTTGGAAGAGCGTAGCCAACTGTGCACGAAAGCAATGAAAACCAAAATGTTGATTCCTCACAATCAAGTTGGGATAACACAAGCTTGGTTAAAGACACTACGATAAGAAAAAATATTATCAAAATTTGAGTAAAATAGACGACTTCTGAACGTGGTAGCCGAGAACTAAAAAACTTCCACGAACGCCTCTCATGATTTTCTTCATCAAAACTAAAGCATTCAAACCCCCTACATTAGCAGAGTCTATCTGGTCTTCTTTAACACTCATTTGAAAACAAGTTATTTGCAAAAATGAATTTACACTCAGTTTTTTAGTTTAAATTGAATTTTTGTTAGTCTCCTCCAACCCAAAAGAATTCATAAGTAGTATATCTAGAGTCTTTGTCCTCTTTTTTGTAATTCACATTATAGTTTGCCTGCATTCCGTAACCACTTCCATAGTAGACAATGGACTCTACGTTGCCTTCACTGACCAACATTTTAATTTCATCAGGAAGATTGTCATCGTCCAGAGGTACTTGAACTGGTGCTGGCCACTTGGGCGTAGGTAAAGGTATTAGTTTCTGTTTTCTCATTTTCTGTTGTAACGACATGATACATTTGAAAATATTCGAGTAATGAAAGATATTTCTTCAGCGTTTCAATTTCTTTGGTGTTGCAGAGAATCTGTTGTTTTCGCAGAATATTCTGTCCCCGTGATTCTATTTTCGCTTCTTTTAAAAAAGTCAATGTCAAATGATTATCAATGATTATCATTCGTTATGTAACTATATACTGTCAAACTTGGAGATAAGTTCACTTGAAGAACTGACGGAGCTGCCTTCTCTACTCGACGGCTCATTGGATGGCAGAGAGATCCAATAGAAATACAGCTGTGCTTTCCTTTCAGCACAATGGTTCCTCTTTTGTTTTTCTGGTAGGTAGAAAGAGTGCAGAGCACAAGTAATATTATCAATTGGCGATATAATATCTTCAGCTTTCGGACATAGTAGAGTTTGCAAATCTATTACCTCTTTCTGCAAGAGAGTTTGGAGTGATTCCGTTTTCTCTTTTCCTTTGGCATAAACTTTCCCTAAAGGAAACCGAAGTTAAATGGCAATAAAAGTTTGTGATAGACACCAATAAGGATAAGTACCGCTGTTCCAAGACAAACCATGTAAAAATTTAGTAACCCACTTATGAGATGAGATCTCCTGTCAGTAGCGTAAAGTGAGTTGTAGGAAACTGGCTGAAGAAAAAGAATTGTGTCCGAAAAATTATTTGAACAAAACGATAACTCTTTTATTATAAAACCAGTTTTCTTGTAATGAAAACCTTCAAAATCCAATATCACTATTTCTTGTTTCAGCATTCCAACAAAGTGAACAAATTGTTTTTGAACGTCTTCACAAACAAACAAAAAGCCAATCCCGTGATGTGACCCAAATACTCGTTCGTAATTGGACAGGGTAACACAAGAGAGTTTGGAGTGCCTTATCCAGGGCCTTTACGACTGTACTCTGCTATAAAACCCGATGCGTCGTGGAGTATTGCATGAAGTCGAATTATTTTGAACGATTTGAAGTAGTTGTCCAGCGACGAATTATCAATTCCAATTAGACCTCCATACGGTCTCAGCTTCAATGTTGCCTCCAAATCAATATCAGGATCAGGGTATTGGCAAGCAGCTAGAAAATACAGAAACCTTTCACCGTATTTTGGATAATTGTTCTTTATCTCCAGGTAAATTTCATGAATATTTTTTAGATCAATGGTTGCTATCGTTTTGGCCATCCTTTTCTACAAATTTTATTCTGGCAAGATTGACCACTAGGATTGACTAGGATTGACCACTCCCAACCGAAGTATATTCACACAAATACATGTAGCGAAAATACTGCTAACATGAAGGATCTTCCCTCACACTCGCGAATTATATATACCAACAATAAGCCGCCAGACAGATACATGTAGCGCAATTACCACTTTCTTAACATAAAAGATCTCCCCTAAGGTGTAAGTGATCCCCCTCTGCCGAAAGGATCTCGAAGGATCTCCCCTAAGGGATCAGTGATCCCCCTCTGTCGAACGGATCACCAAAGGATCTCCCCCCCCGATCTTCCTGTATATATACGATACTACTCATATACGTCTTTTAAGTCTTTTTGCATGCAGAACTTGTGTTTTTAATTTAAATATCTTAGCTCCTTTTTGCAAAAAATATGCATTTGTGGAAACTTTACCTTTGTTTCTGATCAATTTTTTATCATAAAATTAAATAACTATTTGTAAACGCTTGCTTAAATATTTACCTATTTCTTTGAAAACATGAGCCCAATCTGTGGTGACAACATATTCCTCAAAACTCAGGGAAATCAACGATGACGAATGATTAAGCATGTTAATTTTCTCAATCATTTCTTTCCTTTTCAAAAAACAGTTGATTCCTTTCGACAGCATTATTAAGCAGCTTCTCTTTATCTTGATCGGGATCATCACGTACAATAACGCTTTAAATCAATTGAAAGAGGCAAAACTATTTTTTGATCAAAACTGAAACTCCGACGACACTCTGAGTTCATTCAGATTTGACTTCGGGAGACAAAATCCTCAATTTAAATTTAATATGTAAGATCTTAGTTTATGTTCGTTACGGACACACCGAGTTCTACTTTTCGGTTTTAGAGGGCAAAAACTAAATCTCATTGTTTTTGAACTACGAAACAAAAAACTGTCAACTCAATACACTCAAAAAGTTACATTTATAAAAAGATACCGTTCACGTTGGCAAAAAATTTGTCCAACTAAGCTCATAGTTTTATAGCAGATAGACATCTATTATGTGAAGGCTCCGCAAATTACAGACTAAGAAGACTTTAATCTCCTTTAAATAGTGAATGGTAATTCGTTATAACTAGTCTTCCAATTGATATGTGTTTAATATTGACGCAAGTGTATCAAATTTTTAGCGACTAAACAATCATTTTATAAGTGTTTAACTCTGAAGTGGTAGGTATTTTATTCGCCTGATCTTAATTACCACACTAGAGCTAAACCTATATTATTGTAGCGACCTTAATTACGTGCTAGAATAAGTCCCACCATATGCTCACAATGTACCTTGCTAATTCCCAAATCTATGTGTTATTTGCTAGAAAATGAAATTGATTAGATATAAAGATTAATTAGTAAATAGATAGAAAGGATAGAGCACAATTAGGGGGTAAATCTTCCATGAAAATATGGTGGGGTATCTAGTCTTAATCAAGAAATTGAATCCATCTTACTGCTGGATGTGAACATTACTCTAACTCTATTTTGCTACAAAATTGGCTGACTTACAATCGCTACTGTATTTCACTCTTAGCTGAGGAGTCGATGTTTCGCTCTAAGAGCAGTGAGAGAAAGAGTGAGAAAGAGAGAGAACTTTTTGTTAAAGTATCAAGCGTCTTACGTTTGCGCTGGTTGAGTTTGGTCTGATTTCCTTCAGCAGCAAGCTCTAGGCTCGTGCGTGTTTATAATGGAGTCAACACGACTAAAAACTCACAAGACCTATGACTAGCTCCGAATCAATTCCTAGGTAATTCGTGGAGCCGACTATTACTCGTCTTTAGTCATATATTCGTTTCAGTCTTGCTGCTGAAGAGCGGCCTGGATAGCTTCAGTATCTTTCACTTATTACGCGTATTAATAGCGGCAGTGAATCAGCCGGTATGGCCTGCTGCATAGTGTATTAAATAATACACAGCAGTATTTGGCTATGAATAATGTATTCATTCACTCAACGCATATCACGCAGCATAGCTCTCTCTTAATATTTCGTCAGTATAGACTAAGTCTAAAGTGTTCACAAAGTCGACGGTTAAATAATTATACTCTCTGTGGTATCGGTAATTGCGGCGGCAATTATCCAATTAGCAATACTACAGCTCACCTTGGTTTAAAGAGGAGAAAAATTGTGCTCTATCGTATAAAGTTTACATTCAATTTGTAAAAAATTTTGGAGCTTACAAGTAATATCTATAGAAAGGTAGGAGCATGTATATTCAGAGTTCAGTAATACAATGTTAGTGTGAACTCAGTTAAAAGTTACAAGTGGTATGAAATATAACAGACTGCAACAGTAGACTGAAGAAAAACATTGCCAAAGACCAATCTCAAATGCAAATGGTTTGTCTATGAGTTAAGCGCCCATGGTTAGTTAGAACAAGTTACAGATCAAATACACTAGAAACTTAAGTATTAAGATACTGAGTAAAAAAAATGTTTAACGAGTTGAGGTACAAACTGGATAGATAGAAAAGAAGCGCAAATGCGATACATTAAACATAACCTACAAGCTATTGGTTCCAAAATGGAAAACATTTTAATGATAGATTAAGAGAAACATTAATACGAGATAACAAATGGAAGTTTAATTGTTTTGGTTGTCAAGTTTGCTAGAAGGACTCTATGTTTGTCTTTCAGTTCCATGAGCTGGAGTCCGAGCAGCTGATTTGATTCTATCAACTGGCTTGCTTTCTTCAGAAGCTCTTGTTGTTGCCAATTTCGGATCTTCAGAGTTTGTGAAGAGACCACTAATTATTTTCTCAACTCTTCTTTGTCGTGGCAAGCAGTTTGCTTTGCAATTGTTAATCGATCGAGCTTGCTCTGAAGGTCTGCAATATTGGATTTCGAATCCCAAAGCTGACGCCGGAAATGGGAGTTCTCAACAATTAGGTGGTCGGTTGAAATGGTCTCCGGTTGTAGCGAGTCATGTTCGGGAATGCTGTTATCTGCTCAAACGGCACTTCAACACGAGTCTTCAGAACCTTGTTTTCTAGTTCGTATGTCCGGTCCTGATCATTCCTATTCCTCAGTCTCCAAAGGTTTAGAGTAGGTACCAAGGAAAAGTTAGGAATCACTGGCAGAGATTCGGTTGGCACGAGCATCTTGGTATTTGTTTTGACGTTTTGAATCGTTGTCAATTCTGAGAGGCGCCATTGGTTATACTCAGTTGTTAGTGAGTAGTCTAAGGAAGTTACAAATTTTGGGTTCTTGTCGAGTGGCAGCATGTCTCGTAACCTTTGGATTTCCAGGCGATCGTCTTTGAGGGGGAAGTATTTTCCTTTCGGCAAACCATCGTCTAATGGGTTTTTTGCAAAGGTCGAGAAGCCTGGGTTTTAATGGGTTTTCGTGTGATTGTTGTCCGGGTTGGTGTTGTTGATGTTGTTTTGACAGATGGCGCTGTTTGTTAATGTTGTTCTTGTTGCCACGTTGACGAGGATGGAAGTCTCGGGGTTTCTTCGTCAATGGGGGAAGGTCTGCCATCCAGTTGGTCACGGGGTCATACTGCTCTGTGGGTAGCTGGATGTCTTCTAACTGTCTTTTGGTCATCTTACTTGCTCACAAACATATAAATACATTTAAGCATTTTGCAGTATATACCTGCTAGTGATGAAGGGTCGTTAGATGAGGAGAAGGAGGAGGACTTCTATGAGGAGGCCAACAGAGAGGGTGATGATGAAGGAGAGAAGAATAAGGATTGGGAAAAAAATGGGGTGCATTTTTTAAGAACTTTCCGACCAAACGTCGTGGGGGTTGATTTTCTTCAAACAAATGGGGCAAATATGTTTCTCTTGGGCACAGGGATTACACACAAAATGTCCAAGGTTCTGGTGACATTTTATGTGCGGGTGAGTGGAGGAGGTGACACAATTCTTTATTTGGTTGCAGCAAAAACATCGGTAATAAAAACTAAGGGATAGTGTATAAATGTGGCGGAGGCAATGGGGGCAGTTCGGTTGGGAAGAGTGTTTGAGTAGGTTAGTTCTGCAATCTGTGCAAACTAGATGAAGGGGTTGGCCTCCGTCGGAAGGGTGCATTTTTTTCCAGCATGAAGTAATTCTTAAACAAATGGGACATTCATCACGAGATTCGACAATAGGGGGGCGTGATGAGTTCTGGAGGGGAAAACTATTCTGAAGGATAAACAATTTCCCATTTTAAAAATTTCGAGATGGATAAATAGCTTCGTTATGGAAGTTGTTTGGGGGATTTAATTGATTGACTTTCAATAATAGCGATTTTTTGATTTTCAAAAAGAAATTCCCATGGGGTGAAAGGGGAGTTAGGGTTGTTCGTTAAACTTTGTTGGGTATCAATGTTAACATAATAAATTTCTAAGGAAGGGGAGGTATAGTTATCAGTCTCTGTAAAAGAACGTTTAATGTCAGTTATTTCGACTAAATGCTGGTTTAAGTGAAAGATCATAATTATAATAATTTATTGGTTTCCGTTGAGATACTTCTAGCACATTTGGACTCGTTTTCGAGGAGGTAAAAGAAATAAATCTAGTAAACTGAAGTGGGGTAGACTGAGAGGGTTGATTTTTTCTGGGTTTTGACGTTCTTCAGGTTTACTAAAATAAATGCTTGAAGGGGAAACTCTGTTTCGAAGGTTTTCACGAAACTACAAATTTCAACTAATTCTTGGTTTAAAAGAAAAAACAAGATTTAAAATAAGGAAATAGGGTACTTAATTGTTAATTCGGCGTTAGAATAAAAGGACAAAATTAGGGCCATTTCGAGTATCTGGCGATGACTAATTTTTAAAGTTAGATAGTGATTTAAAATGCTGTGGGGTTGTCGAATGTAAATTATGAAGGATTTATGGGTGGTGGATAATTCAATGATAATAGATTTTATGTTATTCAATTTAAGGGTAAGGGATCTTTTCTGTATACTAATCATTACCAGTTGGAGATGTCAATGGGGATCTGATCTAAATTTTGCTCTGAAAGCATCAAAAAAAAAGTTCCAATAACGGGAAAAAGCTGGTATTGTTATCGAACCTTCGTCTTAAGGGTCTACAAAATCAAACAAAACTTCTAGAGTGGAGTTACTTGATAGGGAAAATGGATAGTAAAAGATCGATTAATCTGATGAGGTCTTACTAAACTGCCTTGGTAGTAAAAGTACATTCCAAAACGTTATTCTCGTGCTGATGGATCTCGAAGTGTTTGAAATGTACCGTGAATACGTTTTGGTTCTCTGAAATGTTTAAGAAATAAGGCAAAATTTGTTAAAACGTATAAAATGGCAATAAAATAATCAGATCCCGAAGGGACTTTTGAAGATCGAGGTGCATCATTTTATAAAAGAAAGTGGATGTTGCTTCCTAAATCGAGTAGACCATATTCACAATCAAGTGAAAATTCCTTAAGATTATAAAATTTTTCGTGTTCTGAATAAATTAATATGTCTACTAAGTCAGAAAATTTGGGTGCACTAACTTTTAAATGCAATAAGTTTTCATAAGCAGGTATAAAAGAGTAATATATATGTCCATAAAATTTGTGAAACTTAATAAATAACATTTATGGTACTCAGGTACGAAAAGATCATTAAAGTTTTGCATCTCAGATGATAATGCTGAAACAGTTAGGTTAGGCTAATGAAAGTTGATCAAATGTAATTAATTAAAAAAAAACAAATTGGATGACTGAATTATGGGGGAGCAATTGCATTTACTTCTTGCTCAGTAGGAACTTTAGAGTAAAGATGTGGTATTTCTGGCATAGGAGGTGATGCTACTTCAGGGGCAGTGAGTGGTGACAATTCAATTTGACTGTTGTCGTGATAGATGTTATGATCTGGTGTATGCTTCAGGTATCGACTTCTATTTGGATCATTGTTTGTATTGTTATCAGAGTTTTCATCATCTTTAGGTGTTTGATAAATTGATGTTACAATGGAAAGTAGAAACAATTTGTACGAGGCTCCTAGTAATGTTTTCCAAAAACCAATAGTGTTTTTCGACAGTTTTTGTATCTCAAAAGCTCTTAAAAAAATTACAACATCGATCAAAAACTTGATTAACATGAAGCAGGTAAACAAAATTCCTGCTCTTTTTATGTAATAGCCATTTTCTCCAAAAGTACTCTTAAAGTGATCAAGGAAAAAAGATGGTGAAAACATTGAATCTAAGCATAGTCGATTATTGAGGCCTGCGGCGCGATAGAATTGCGTTGACTATTGTCTACATGAGCGTTTTGAAGCACTGTTCCAGAAACTTTTTTCAAAACTGAATTAGATGCAGATTTGTGTAAAATTGTTCTCCAAAAATCTTTCAACAGGTTTACAGTGTAAACACCTGCACGACGAAAATCATAGTCTGGGATTTTTTGAATATAACCAATTTGTTGTGGAGCAAAAACAGCGGGCGGTTTAAAAGGAACTGGCGCCGGCATCAACTGATAACAAAAATTACTAATATCTAAATCAAGTTGAAACAAATTTTTGAAAGTATCTGTACAGTCTATTTCTTTTGCAAATGGAAATGTTTGGCGCGTAATAGGATTAACAAACGTAGTTTTTCCGTCATAAAAGATCGGAATACGGTCGTAACAGCGATCAAGTACTTTAAGCAGTGAAATTTTGGGCACGGATATAGAAAACCTATGACACCTTCAATTTCTAAGAACATTGAACGATTTCGGGTTAACATGTATACGGCCAATCTGTTGTTTTCGTAAGACAATGCATTGATCATTTGGATTTGAGTGCGTCTGAGCTCGCACATATTTTGTAAAATAAGGAAGTCAGACTGTTCCAAATCACGATAGACCTTATACATCATGAAATTAATTTTCATGCGCATATGAGCATCATAATCGATAGTGTCTTTTCCAACGTTTTCAAAAATTTTTTTTTATGATTTCCAAAATGTTTGCTACCAACTAGCTCGTTTTTAGGTGTCTCGTAAAAACCGTTCACCCTTATTTTGTTGTCGCTGCAAATTGCATTTTGTAATAATTACATTTTTTTTTGAAATTACGGTTTTTCCCGTATTCATATCAAATCCGCCTGTAAAAGAAACAAATAGATCATCAAAGTTTGTAATAAACAAAGGAGTAGGCTTTCCACAAATATAATTTCTTTCATTATTTATCCTCAGTTTTATGTCTCGCGTGTGGTCTATTTTCATATTGTTTTGCAAACGATAAACATCATTTTGCATGTCGTGCGTACTTATGATTTAGTATTGTGGTGGATCTGGTTCGTTTGTGAACTTTATCATTTTTCCGACTTGAGTGAAAAGTTTTGTAACAATGCAATTTTCTGGCACATTCCATGAGTAAGCGAAGGGGTCTAGTGATGTTGTTTCACAACCTCCTTCCTTAAGTTCGCATGGAAGTTTTAATCCTAACGGGGTAAAAACTGATTTTGTTTCCTGGTCAACTTCGAAATCAACTCTTCGCATTTGTGTTTCAAAGGAAAAAAGTTTTACTTCTCCTGACGTAGAGCAATTGGTGTTATCTTCTAAGTGGTCGTCCTCATTCAGAAAGCATCAAAAAAAAGTTCCCATAAGGGGAAAAAGCTGGTATTGTTATCGAACCTTCGTCCCAAGGGTCTACAAAATCAAACAAAACTTCTAGAGTGGAGTTACTTGATAGGGAAAATGGATAGTAAAAGATCGATTAATCTGATAAGGTCTTACTAAACTGCCTTGGAAGTAAAATTACATTCCAAAACGTTATTCTCGTGCTGATGGATCTCGAAGTGTTTGAAATGTACCGTGAATACGTTTGGTTCTCTGAAATGTTTAAGAAATAAGGCAAAATTTGTTAAAACGTATAAAATAGCAATAAAATAATCAGATCCCGAAGGGACTTTTGAAAATAGAGGTGCATAATTTTAAAAAAAGAAAGTGGATGTTGCTTCCTAAATCGAGTAGACCATATTCACAATCAAGTGAAAATTCCTTAAGATTATAAAATTTTTCGTGGGCTGAATAAATTAATATGTCTACTAAGTCAGAAAAATTAAATGCAATAAGTTTTCATAAGCAGGTATAGAAGAGTAATATATATAAATTTCGATAAAATTTCCATAAATTTCGTGAAACTTAATAAATAACATTTATGGTACTCAGGTACGAAAAGATCATTAAAGTTTTGCATCTCAGATGATAATGCTGAAACAGTTAGGTTAGGCTAATAAAAGTTGATCAAATGTAATTAATTTTAAAAAAAAAACAAATTGGATGACTGAATTATGGGGGAGCAATTGCATTTACTTCTTGCTCAGTAGGAACTTTAGGGTAAAGATGTGGTATTTCTGGCATAGGAGGTGATGCTACTTCAGGGGCAGTGAGTGGTGACAATTCAATTTGACTGTTGTCGTGATAGATGTTATGATCTGGTGTATGCTTCAGGTATCGACTTCTATTTGGTTCATTGTTTGTATTGTTATCAGAGTTTTCATCATCTTTAGGTGTTTGATAAATTGATGTTACAATGGAAAGTAGAAACAAATTGTACGAGGCTTCTAGTAAATGTTTTCCAAAAACCAATAGTGTTTTTCGACACTTTTTGTATCTCAAAAGCTCTTAAAATAAAAATTACGACATCGATCAAAAACTTGATTAACATGAAGCAGGTAAACAAAATTCCTGCTCTTTCTATGTAATAGCCAATTTCTCTAAAATTACTCTTAAAGGGATCAAGGAAAAAAGATGGTGAAAACATTGAATCTAAGTATAGTCGATTATTGAGGCCTGCGGCGCGATAGATATCGCGTTGACTATTGTCTACATGTGCGTTTTGAAGCACTGTTCCAGAAACTTTTTTCAAAACTGATTTAGATGCAGATTTGTGTAAAATTGTTCTCCAAAAATCTTTCAACTGGTTTACAGTGTAAACACCTGCACGACGAGAATCATAGTCTGGGATTTTTTGAATATAACCAATTTGTTGTGGAGCAAAAACAGCGGGCGGTTTAAAAGGAACTGGCGCCGGCATCAACTGATACCAAAAATTACTAATATCTTAATCAAGTTGAAACAAATTTTTGAAAGTATCTGTACAGTCTATTTCATTTGCAAATGGAAATGTTTGGCGCGTAATAGGATTAACAAACATAGTTTTTCCGTCATATAAGATCGGAATACGGTCGTAACAGCGATCAAGTACTTTAAGCAGTGAAATTTTGGGCACGGATATAGAAAACCTATGACACCTTCAATTTCTAAGAACATTGAACGATTTCAGGTTGACATGTATACGGCCAATCTCTTGTTTTCGTAAGACAATGCATTGATCATTTGGATTTGGGTGCGTCTGAGCTCGCACATATTTTGTAAAATAAGGAAGTCAGACTGTTCCAAATCACGATAGACCTTATACATCATGAAATTAATTTTCATACGCATATGAGCATCATAATCGATAGTGTCTTTTGCAACGTTTTCAAAAACTTTTTTTATGATTTCCAAAATGTTGGATACCAACTAGCTCGTTTTTAGGTGTCTCGTAGAAACCGTTCACCCTTATTTTGTTGTCGCTGCCAAGTTGCATTTTGTAATAAATAACATTTTTTTGAAATTACGGTTTTTCCCGTATTCATATCAAATCCGCCTGTAAAAGAAACAAATAGATCATCAAAGTTTGTAATAAACAAAGTAGTAGGCTTTCCACAAATATAATTTCTTTCATTATTTATCCTCAGTTTTATGTCTCGCTTGTGGTCTATTTTCATATTGTTTTGCAAACGATAAACATCGTTTTGCATGTCGTGCGTACTTATGATGTAGTATTGTGGTGGATCTGGTTCGTTTGTGAACTTTATCATTTTTGCGACTTGAGTGAAAAGTTTTGTAACAATGCAATTTTCTGGCACATTCCACGAGTAAGCGAAGGGGTCTAGTGATGTTGTTTCACAACCTCCTTCCTTAAGTTCGCATGGAAGTTTTAATCCTAACGGGGTAAAAACTGATTTTGTTTCCTGATCAACTTCGAGTTCAACTCTTCGCATTTGTGTTTCAAAGGAAAAAAGTTTTACTTCTCCTGACGTAGAGCAATCGGTGTTATCTTCTAAGTGGTCGTCCTCATTCAGACCACCGTGTGTGTATTGGTGTTTTAAAACTTCGTTTGAAATGTCTAACTTTTAAGTTCTATCGTACTCTTTTATTGCAATTTTTCCTGTTTTGTTTGCACGTCTGCATTCTTCTGGCATTACTATGACGTCAGTTGTAAGAGAAATTTGGCCGTACGCTAAAGAAGAGTGCGATAAAAATCCACAGTGCCATCTTAGAGCTTGCAATTTTACTCGACACATTACTGCCTCTTCTTTTGTTCTGTATGATCTTTGATACAGTGTCACCGTTGCGGGTGCAACTTTAATTTTTTCTGGTTTAATGTTGCATTGAGCTACTTGATTCAAAGCATACATTTTGCTTTCTTTCATTATTGAACAGTCATAATGAACAACTTTTAACGTAGGGGAAATGTCATCCAACTCATTCCTAACTGAGGGTCTACAAAAAGATACAACAATAAAGACAAACAAAATAGTTAAATATTTATAAAGGAAGTTATTGTTTTTCATAATAACTTTATTTTATTAGTGATTGACTGAGTTTTTGGTTTTTTTTAGTGTCAGAAAGCTAAGAGTAAGTCTGGAAGAAGTAAGAGAAAAGATCTCGGAAGTTAACTTTCCGATGATTTGAACCTTTAAAGTAAAGATATGAGGTAAGATTTAAGTAAATCCCGCTTGATAGCGAGTTTTTTCAATCGTCCCGAAAATCGACGATCGATTCGAGATGAACGTTGATCATCCGAGGGAGTTGGGTTTGCTTCGGGTGATTGTACACGGGTTTGGGTTCTAACAGGACTGACTCTAATGTCAGGTGGATCTGCAAAACGAATACGTGTTTCGGGATATGGGGCGGAACTTCTAGTTCTACTTCGACTACAGTTATCAGGTGTTTGTGTCTTGTCTACAAACGTAGTCGAAAAACCTTCTTGGAATACTGAGTCAGGTTTTGTTATTGTGGTATTTTTGTGGTATACCAAAAGTAAAAAAAAAATTCTCAAGTGCTGATATCGTTTCACTTGCTGATGTTGATGAAACTGGGTAAACTTGGATGTAACGAGAAAAGGAATCAATTACTACTAAGCAATGTTTATTTCCGTTCGATGGTGGATTAATTGGACCTTTCTGATCTATATGTACCGTGTGGAAGGGGAAAGGTACAGTTTCTGTCCATTTTTCAAGTAGTGCTTGGTTTAAGTCTTTGCGTTTTTGTTTATTTTTTGACAGTCTAAACAATTCGCTATTAAGTGAGAAACACATTTATATAAACCTGGCCAATAGAAAAAGCGTTTTATGCTCGACAATGTTTTATCTTTTCCAGAGTGTTCCAGAAAGCGAATCTTGGTGAGGTTATTCAAAAATTTTTAGGAGGAGGGATAATGGTGCGCATATTTTGATGTTTTGAATATTTGGATATTCAGTTCGTTGTTTAATACATAAAAAGTTTCCAATTAGGCAAAGATTTTCGAAATTTTTCAAGTACGTTTTCAAGGCTTTTGATTGTCGAATTTTTACATTTTTCTCATCTTTGTTTTTCTGATTCACAAAGTTGTCTTACAGTCTGAATAACTGGGTCTTTGAATTGTTCCTGGCTTATTGCTGTTATGTTCAAGTCAATATCGTTTGCAAAACTAGATAATTTCTCAATCAGTTCTTTTCCATCTGAAATTTCTTTATTTTCACAAATTGGTTTTGCTAGTCGAACACTTGCTATTCTATCAAACTTTGCTTTGCTTGCTTCAATCTCTTGCTCAAGACTCATGTCATCTATTTCTAAATCTGACAATTCAACAGAAGTTAGCAAAGGGTCGTCTTCTGTTGTAGAAATTTTTTCAAATTGCTTATTTTCTTTTTCTAAATTATCATCAAATTCTAAAGACAAATCAGAGTACTAGTTTTCACTGTCGTCTTGTTCGCTTAAGATTGGCTCTTTTAGTGGGAATTTTTCACGATAGTGATTTATTGCATTTCCTTTCAAGAAGGATTCTGAGATGTCCGAAGTTGAACAAATTCGATCACTGGGTTTATAGTTTGTCTGAAAAAATTGTTCGTTTTCAAAATTCAAGTTTTTAACACCTTGAAAAGTTTGTTTTAGAAAGGGGTAGCAATAGTTTTCTGTCTTTTTTCATTGTCATGCAACACGAAGTATTTTTCTTCGTTGCCTGACTCATAAATTTAATGTATTTCGGGATTTTTTTTGTGCTTCAGTTGATACTTGTCTAAGTCTTTTATCGAGACGTTTCTACTAAGAATATCTGGAAAGGCTAGGTTTTTGCCTTATGTCCAGATTATTTTCAAGTTCTGGAATTGTGAAATTACAAGTTGATAGCGGAAAAATCGATGAGATAATTTTCCTCTACGTACCCAAAGATACAGTAGGGGCTTGTGGTCTTTGTAGAAATACACTAGATGTGGGGAACCTATTATGTAATGCTAATATGTTTGTAGAGGAGAAATTACACCACAAAGTTCTCTAGCTGTTGTACTCATTTTTTGCTCATCTTTTGTGTAAACCCGAGAATTAAACAAAACTATCCGTTTTTCGTTAAAAAATTCTTGGACTAAAATTGAACCAACACCAATTGATGATGCATCTACATGAACATGGAAGGGGTATCTTGTGGAATTGCTAAGACTGTATCTTCACTTATACGATCCTTGATTTCTCTGAACAACTTTTCGTGTTCATCTGTCCATTGAAATGTGGTTTCAGTTTTTATGAGATCGTAAAATGGCTTACTGTCTACATGCAGATTTTTTATGTACAAGCTGAAAAATCCTAAACAACCTAGAACTCGCATTATATCTCGTTTATTCTCAGGTGTCTTTAAGGCTTTCAGATCTTCAACCCTTTTCTTTACTGGTTGAATTCCGTCTTTTCCTACTATATGTCCTAAGAATTGTACTTTGCGCAAAAAGAACATCGTTTTCTCAGGCTGAGCTTTCAGTCCTGCTTTGCGTAGCAAGAGGTTGTACTTATTTTATTATAGAGTTTGTCTCTTCAGCTGTCTGAGCTTGCATGATTGTGTCATCAATATAAGTTACGGCTTGTCTAGATTTTATTAAAGGTGCAAAGTGGATTGTCATTCTCCTGCTGAAAAAGTTTGGTAGTCCGCAAATTCCGTAAAAACCACGTTAAAAAGTGTATTGTTTATTGTTTTGAACCTATTACGAAACTTGTCAATTGTTGTGTTTCCTCCGTTAGAGGGACTTGATTATATGCAGAGCATAAATCACTTGTAGTGAAGTAATTTCCATTGAATCTAGCCAATAAAGAACCTATTGGCTCTAGAGGCCACGAGTATTTACTTAGGTCTGTTATTGAATTTAGAGATCTAGCGTCTATTACTAGTTTCACTATGTTTCCCTTTGGAAGGATGAAAACCGGATTTATAAATGACGATCCCATTTCCGTGTCGTCTCCCATTTCTCGAATTATTTCTGCTTTACAGAGCTGATCTTGCAAAATTTTTCCTGATGGATGGTGCAATGGCACTCGTGATGGTCTTTGCTTAGTCATGGTTGAATTTAGTAGAAGTTTTACATGAAATTTTTGCTTTATTTTGCCAGCGTCATACTTGTGCTGAGAGTAGACGTCCTTGTCTCTGGCAAGAAGTTTCATGAGATCTAGTAATTGGCATCATTAATGTCAGATTGATTGAAGTCAAATTTTTTGAGAAACTCACGGTCTGATTTACTAAACATTTCCAGTTTTTCTGGTGGTATTTGTTGTGGCCGGATTTCACCTTCTATTTTTGCTTTTGGTTTTAAGTCTTTTAGATCTTGACTAAAATCTGTTCCACACTAATGGTGGTCTGAAAATTCTTTTTCTTGAAACTTTTTCTGAACTTTTTTCAAATTTGGCTAATATCTGTTTTGTCTAATTTTGCATTTTCTAAAGTCTGAATTGGGTTTTGAACTTTTTCAGTCACATAAAAGATGTGAATGAAATCTGTTTCAGTTTCTGTTAAGACATCTAAGAACGCGACATCATCAATCAGTATGTATTTTTGTGTTTCTTGACAAATTTCTTCCAAAGTGTATCCTATTGAACCTTTATCTATTGTTAATTTCCGATCACTAGGGTTATTAAGCATTATTGGCAACTCTTTTTCTTTTCTTACACAATAGACGTTGTATGTGTAGATACCTTTGTCCTGGAGTCGATTGTCAATTATAAATGATGTTTCTCGTTTGAAAAATTGGTTTGATGGTGTAGTTGTGAGTACTCTGCTAGATTTTGGTGCTAGTTTTCGAAAGGTCTGTTAAGTACAACTTTTTCAAATTTACTTACAAAAGGATAACTTTTTGTTTGATATGTTGAGAGCGTGATTGAGACGTTTGGATAAATTTTTAAGTTCATTTTTGGAGTTGTGAACTCAATTGATTTTGTTGCAAAATTCAAAAAGTCCATTCTTAGGATGTTTATTTCGCAACCGTTTTTCTCTGAAACCCATGTTTTGAGATCTGTGTAATATTTGCCTTCAATCTCAAATGAGATGGGGACATGAATGTAGCCCAACAATTTTAATCATTCGCCGTTGACTGCAATTGTTTTCTGTTTAGACTCAATTAGTTTAACGTCAATCAGTGACATAAGTTCTTGTAGAAAATCAAAGTTTATTAAGGAACACGTTGCTCCTGTGTCAACTAGAAACTGCGATTCGAAACTGTCTCCGACGGCGTGAATGTACAAGTTAAAAAAAATGTTTGTCTTTTTATTTTTGTACGGAGACTCGTTTAGTTTCATCTTGTTGATTGTCCACAAAGAATCCATTAACTTTATTTTCTCTGAACTGAACTCTGTTTTAATTACGGTCTCTACTGTTATCTCTAGAATTCTGATTAGAAATGCTACTTCTTCTATAATCCTCTCTTGGACTGCTTGACTCACGATACCTTGTTCGGGAATCGTTTCGATCATATTGTCGTTCCCTGGAGTAGTTCCTATAGTCCTGGGTTCTACGATCGCTGGATCTGCTATTATAGCGTCGATCTCGATTCTCAAAGCTTTGTCAGCGATTTCTGAAGTTATTGTTCTCAGATCTAGGATAAGGAGAGTATTGTCTGCGGTTGTCTTGGTTGTAGAAACTGTTTCGTGGTCTAGTGTCTTGTCTGTATTTTTCTGATTTCTATCATAACTATCTTCTCTTGGACGACGTCCTCTATAGCTTTGATAGTTATCTCTGAACTTCTCCCTTTGCTGTGGTTGCTGTCGCTGTTTTGTTCTTTAAAGTCTCTGTTTGCATAGCAATATGCTATTGTGTGACTTGACTTTCTGCAAAATTTACAAAATCGTGTTTGATTTTGTTTGTTCCTAGGCTCATTTGGGTTGTATGCTGCGCTAATTCTGTTATTTTTCATTAAACTTGCTAATTTTTGGAGCTGGTCTTTCATACCATCTATCTCCATTCTGTTGTCTATGCTGCTAGATGCTGTGCCTGTGAAATCACTACTTACTGCGAAGCTGAAGTCTTTAGTGCTCACATGATTTTTAACTTGTTCCCATGTTGCATGAGGTGTTTTGATGCTATCAGAAATTGATGCGCTTTTTGTTTAAGTGCTGGAGGAGTTAGTCCTCTTAC
The DNA here is from genome assembly GCF_964194025.1 of Convolutriloba macropyga. NCBI lineage: Eukaryota > Metazoa > Xenacoelomorpha > Acoela > Convolutidae > Convolutriloba > Convolutriloba macropyga. Next base: position 9,127,057 of record NC_134479.1, on the reverse strand, counting down.
AAAAAACTCCATAGACTTAGTTTGCCTTTGAGCATCTGTGAATGGGTGTGGCCATCCTTTTTCCACTGCTTTTGTTAGTCTGTGAACATAAATTTTATCAATTCATCTGGCTGTCTACGAATGTTTTCTACCTCAATTCGTTTTCTATATTTGTCTTTCTCGTCTGTGAACCTATCTAAGAAACCTGTCCTAGCATCATCCCATGGTTCCGCTGCGGGCAAAGAATCGAACCATTGGGCTGCTGGTCTTCTTAGGACTGAGCCAAATAATGCTTTTCTACGTGCGTCATATGCATTTTGTGCATCTCCTGCTCCTGGTCTAAGTCTGGAAAATCTGCTACGTCCTCACTTGGGTCTAAGCTTGTAATTTTTTCAAGAGAAATGTCTGGGTTTGCTACGATATTAGCCATCTTTGTTTTAGGGTTTTTGTTGATTTATTACTAAGTTTTTATTTGAAAAAGATACTATAAACGAAAGAAAATAATATAAAAGTCTAATCAAAAGAATTTGAAGCTATGAAAAGGTCAAAAAAAAAATTGAGACAATTTGCTTAAACAAATGGTCCTATTTCAAAGACACTATTTGGAGTACAAAGTGCGTCTAAAATTTGGTTATACTTTTGGGTTGTTTTCGGCATGTGTTATGTAACAAGCTAGTCCTGGAATGTTATCAAAATAATGAAAATGTACATATAAATTGCTTTTTCTTATCTAATTGTTATCTAGTAACTTTGCCTGTATTATGACCAAGTTTGATAATAATATTCAAGAAGCTAGCGTCAATATTCATTGAATTCATCTTCTGCTCTAATAAAGGTGTAATTTTAGTCAGTATCAGTTACAAAATTAGGTAAAGTTTTAGTGAACTAGAGTTCAATATAACTATTGGGTGTGTGCAATGCTTTCAAAATTTTGCAAAAATCAGGATTAGAACTTGCATATGTTATAAAACAGTGTAGGTGCGGATCGTTAACAAACTTGTAATAAATAATCAGTGATTGTTTATCGTTATTTAATGTGTACTTTTTAACTTTTGCAACTTTATCGTCGTACAAAATGGTTACGTTTAGATGCTATGTACTAATATCCATAAGCTAGGTTATAAGACAATAAAAAGAAAAAAAAGAGTTTTTGTTTTTCACTTTGTTTTATACAAAAATATTTGATATTAACTTATTATAGGCATTTGTTCATTCGTTGATAGCAACCATCTTCTGTTAGCCGATATTCTATCCAGAAAAATTTTCCTGCTTGACAAAATTTTGGTTTTTGATTGCTTTCAGAGAAGGCTGTTGTTAGTATTGGCCTAAATACTCTGACTCGATAGGAAATGATTTGATTATCGCTATCAGATTTTCTCATTAAAACACAATAAACTCTTTCTTTTTGGATTATTTCTTTAATAAAGTTAGGTAATGTGAATGAAAACATGCAAACTTTTTCAAACTTATAGAGCTTATTATCTGGCAAGGGTACTCATTTCAGATTTTGGCTGCTTTCACTCATTTATTGGAAGCTTGTGGTTGAGTGTACATACATTGTAAATCGATGATTGAGCCACCTTTATTGAGTTTATTGAACAAATAATCTAAGGAGGTACTTTCAGTTTTAAATATGGTTACTTGTCCGACAGTTTTTGTTCTTTTGATACGGTAGACTATTGTCACGTATAATTGTTCAACGTCCGTGACGCATTTGAGCACTCGACAGTTTGCTGAGTTATCCTTAATACTTATTTGTTTGTCTCCTATTAGGTATTCCATACACTTTTTGCAAAAACTGGAAACTTTAATTTGTTGAAGTGAATTTGTATGCAAAATTATACGTAACCCAACAAGTACAATCGAATATATGGCTCAGAAAAACGAAGGAGAAACTTAAATATCACAAAATATCAGTAAAGGGAACGTTTACTTAAGAAAATTGCACGAAAAGATCGTGTTATTTCCTTTAAGTTCGCCGTTTTGGTGGTTAATTTTGGACGCTATATTTCCATTAGAATATTAACTTAAAACAGGCGTTAATTGTCTTCAATAGCTATTTTTTGTCTCTGTGTTCGAACATTTACTCATACTTCTGGATTATCCGCGAATTTCAGGGAATTATTTGGAATTTTGTGACCAATTTTGAGATTTGTACCGCTAATTTGTATCCGAAATGAGATTTTTTTCAGCTTTTGTGTTTCAATTTGGGTAATTTTTCACAAATTCCGGGCAATTTTTGGATTAACTGGATGAATTTTGGGTCAATTTTGGTGAATTACCGGATCAAAATAGGCGAAATTTTGAAAAATTTTGGCAAATTTTATCAATCTTTTAACAAAAGCGGGTGTTTTCTTGATGAAACAGGCAAAATTGGGAAAATTTTGGCTATATTTGACAATTTTTTGTCAAATTTGGGCTAATATGTCAATAATTTGGGTCAAATTTAATAGTTTCGGGTTGTAATTATTTCGATTTTGTGTTTAAAAGCAAAAATTGTGTTTAAAATTTACTAAATATGGTTAATTATTGGTTATTTTCAGGCAAATTTTGGATTAAAATCGATAAATCTGCTTGAATTTTAGAACAAAAACTTAAATATTTTGGTCAAAAGTGGGCAAATTTAGGACCGAAGGGTGTAGAATCGGGCAATTTTTTGGTAAAAATTGAAAAAATTTGGTATAAGTAAGCGAATTTTAGGACTATGTGTGCTTAAATTGACAACTTTGGAGAATAATCTGGGCTTATTTGGGTGAATTGTAGTTAAATTTGGCACCAAAATTCAATTATTTACTCAAAACTGTGTTGAATTTAGACAAAAACACACAATTTCTACACCAAACAGGGCTAAATTCTTCAAAAATCTGATGAATTTTGAAAGTTTTCTTTTTATTCCGGACAATTCTAGAGAAAAATCATGTATAATTGGCTGATTTTTGGATGAATTCTCACTTATTTCTGTTAATTTAGGCAAAAGGTAGGCACAATCGGGCTAAAAACCTGATAAAACAAACTTTGTTTAACTCGAAAACGTAAAATTTTAGAAATTCAGGGGTTAAATCGAGGCGTTATAGTGATTACTGGAGCGTTTGGTTGACAATACAACGTTATTTGTGGCTATCAGAGTGAGTTAATGACTTTTAGAGACACTAATAGATACACTATGCATGTATAATGAAGCAGAACAACGTTAAACTAGGCTTATTTGCATGTGGGTCAAATTGTTTTTGCAGTACAATGGGTTTGGAGGATGATAAGTTCGACAATTTAGATGATAAATCAAAAGTTAAGATGTATAAGACACGCTAAGGTAAAGTTACGGACAATAAATGAGAGCTAGATTAATGAATATGGGTGTATGATTTCGTATATAGGACTAGGGGGGATAGTACAGTTCGTTATGCTAACAGTATTAAAGATTTGGTTAAGTTGAACACAATTATTTAGTCTAAAAGTAACATTAATGTGACCGGTCTTGTCTAATTTTGTGCGGGAGGATACAAAGACGTCTTTTTATGATACACAACTATGTACTCAGTTGTGCGCTTAAAAAACCAACCAACAGTGTCAAAAATCGGGTGTGAGAAGCAAAGAACCGGTGCTCAAAGTTAATAAATCAGTGGACTAGTCTTTTGTGGGGAGAACCCGTCTCGTTTAGTTGGTCGCAATTGAGAAGTTCAGAATCTTAGAACATCTCACACAGGTACTGGGATAGTGCGGTATGTGGCCCTACCATAGAACCTGTGTGACCTCTGGGTTTTTGGTTTGGAAAACTAGCCACAAAAAGTCCACCAGGTCCCTAAATTTGTGAGCAACCGACGTTCTTTATTCTTCGTCGCGCCATTTTTTAACTCTGATGTGGTAGATATTTTATTCGCTTGATCTTAATTACCACACTAGAGCTAAACCTATATTACTGTAGCGACCTTAATTACGTGCTAGAATAGGTCTCACGATATGCTCACAATGTTCTTTGCTAATTCCCAAACCTATGTGTTATTTGCTAGAAAATAAAATTGATATAAAATTAGATATAAAGATTAATTAGTAAATAGAGAGAAAGGATAGAGCACAATCAGGGGGAATATCTTACTTGAAAATATGGTGGGGTATCTAGTCTTAATCAAGAAATTGAATCCATCTTACTGCTGGATGTGAACATTACTCTAACTCTTTTTTGCTACAAAATTGGCAGACTTACAATCGCTGCTGTATTTCCCTCTCAGCTGAGGAGTAGATGTTTCGCACTAAGAGCAGTGAGAGAAAGAGAGAGAGAGAGAGAGAGAGAGAGAAATTTTTTGTTAGCGTCTTACGTTTGCGCTGGTTGAGTTTGGTCTGATTTGCTTCAGCAGCAAGCTCTAGGCTCGTGCGTGTTTACAATTGAGTCAACACGACTAAAAAATAACAAGACCTATCTATGACTAGCTCCGAATCAATTCCTAGGTCATTCGTGGAGCCGACTATTACTCGTCTTTAGTCATATATTCGTTTCAGGCTTGCTGCTGAAGAGCGGCCTGGATAGCTTCAGTATCCTTCACTTATTACGCGTATTATTAGCGGCAGTGTATCAACCGGTATGGCCTGCTGCAAAGTGTATTAAATAATACACAGCAGTATTTGGCTATAAATAATGTGTTCTTTCACTCAACGCATTTCACGCAGCATAGCTCTCTCTTAATATTCCGTCAGTTTAGACTAAGTCTAAAATGTTCACAAAGTCGACGGTTAAATAATTATAATCCTTAGTATAGGAAATTGCGGCGGCAATTATCCAATTAGCAAAACTACAAAGGAATTTTGTAGCAATTATATTGGTCCTGTCGGTTTTTTTTTAATGCGATTTTTTGCTTGACCGATTTTTCGTCTGACGTTTTGACTATTCGTCCTCAAAAACGGGATAAACAGGTAGCGCCCAGCGGAAATTAAGTGCTCTTAGAGCCTTTCAGCTCAGTTGCAGCTCAAACTGTTTTGGAGACTTTGGATACTTATAGTGTGAAGGGCGGTTCTTAGAGGTTGAAGACCCCTCCAATGTTGACCTCTACCCCCAAATATTGCTGCTACCTCCCCACGCAATTTTACCCCCACCAATGTTGCCCAACAACCCCATCAGCCCTCGTTGCAAACCCCCCCCCCCTCTCCCCCTGCATTTCTAGCTATTGAAGAACAACCGCTCACTATAACCACACAAATTTATATTATTCTGCACAATTTTTTCAATTTTATTTTTGCTAATTTTTAATTTTTATCAGCCCAAGGTGTCAAGGAGCCTCCTATAGGTTTGAATAATAGGTTACTGCTCAATTTCTAGTGGTAATGGAATGGCTTCAACATTTTAACATCACGAATTTCAGCAGTTTTTTGACAAAATGCTGAATTTTTTTTCAAATTTTTTGACATTCATTTTTCCTTATTCAAGTCTTTCCAGACCCAGGGGCCAAAAAACATCCTCAAAGTTTTGATAATGAGTACTGACAAAATTTTTTTGGCCATGGAATAGTTTTATACCCCCAAATATTTCCGCTACCTCCCCACGCAATTTTACCCCCACCAATGTTGCCCAACACCCCCCATCAGCCCTCGTTGCAACACCCCCTCCCCCTGCGTTTCTAGCTATTGACGAACAACTGCTCGCTATAACCACACACATTTATATTATTCTGCACAATTTTTTCAATTTTATTTTTGCTAATTTTTAATTTTTATCAGCCCAAGGTGTCAAGGAGCCTCCTGTAGGTTTGAATAATAGGTTACTGCTCAGCTTCTAGTGGTAATGGAATGGCTTCAACATTTTAACATCACGAATTTCAGCAGTTTTTTGACAATATGCTGAACTTTATTTCAAATTTTTGGGCATTCATTTTTCCTATTTAAGTCTTTCCAGACCCAGGGGCCAAAAAACATCCTCAAGGTTTTGATAATGAGTACTGACAAAATTTTTTTGGCCATGGAATAGTTTTCTACCCCCAAATATTGCTGCTACCTCCCCACGCAATTTTACCCCCACCAATGTTGCCCAACACCCCCATCAGCCCTCGTTGCAAATCCCCCCCCCCCTCCCCCTGCGTTTCTAGCTATTGACGAACAACCGCTCGCTATAACCACACAAATTAATATTATTCTGCACAATTTTTTCGATTTTATTTTTGCTAATTTTTAATTTTTATCAGCCCAAGGTGTCAAGGAGCCTCCTATAGGTTTGAATAATAGGTTACTGCTCAATTTCTAGTGGTAATGGAATGGCTACAACATTTTAACATCACGAATTTCAGCAGTTTTTTGACAAAATGCTGAATTTTTTTTCAAATTTTTTGACATTCATTTTTCCTTATTCAAGTCTTTCCAGACCCAGGGGCCAAAAAACATCCTCAAAGTTTTGATAATGAGTACTGACAAAATTTTTTTGGCCATGGAATAGTTTTATACCCCCAAATATTTCCGCTACCTCCCCACGCAATTTTACCCCCACCAATGTTGCCCAACACCCCCCATCAGCCCTCGTTGCAACACCCCCTCCCCCTGCGTTTCTAGCTATTGACGAACAACTGCTCGCTATAACCACACACATTTATATTATTCTGCACAATTTTTTCAATTTTATTTTTGCTAATTTTTAATTTTTATCAGCCCAAGGTGTCAAGGAGCCTCCTGTAGGTTTGAATAATAGGTTACTGCTCAGCTTCTAGTGGTAATGGAATGGCTTCAACATTTTAACATCACGAATTTCAGCAGTTTTTTGACAATATGCTGAATTTTATTTCGAATTTTTGGACATTCATTTTTCCTATTTAAGTCTTTCCAGACCCAGGGGCTAAAAAACATCCTCAAGGTTTTGATAATGAGTACTGACAAAATTTTTTTGGCCATGGAATAGTTTTCTACCCCCAAATATTGCTGCTACCTCCCCACGCAATTTTACCCCCACCAATGTTGCCCAACACCCCCATCAGCCCTCGTTGCAAACCCCCCCCCCCCCCCCCCTCCCCCTGCGTTTCTAGCTATTGACGAACAACCGCTCGCTATAACCACACAAATTAATATTATTCTGCACAATTTTTTCAATTTTATTTTTGCTAATTTTTAATTTTTATCAGCCCAAGGTGTCAAGGAGCCTCCTGTAGGTTTGAATAATAGGTTACTGCTCAGTTTCTAGTGGTAATGGAATGGCTTCAACATTTTAACATCACGAATTTCAGCAGTTTTTTGACAAAATGCTGAATTTTATTTCAAATTTTTGGACATTCATTTTTCCTTATTCAAGTATTTCCAGACCCAGGGGCCAAAAAACATCCTCAAGGTTTTCATAATGAGTATTGACAAAATTTTATTGGCCATGGAATAGTTTTTCAACCTTTAATGTCACAAGTTTTAGCAATTTTTTTTTTAAAACTTGCTTTTCTTCAAGCTTTTTTTTGAAAATGTTGTCTTTTTAGGTTTTTTCAGCCTCAACAGTCAAGAACCTTCCTCTAGGGTTTCAAAATATGTTACTGTACAATTTCTAGATGTAATGGAATGCCTTGCAAGATCTCAACATCACGAATTTTAGCGTTTTTTTTTTTTGCAATTTTTGCCAGTTTTTTTTTCTATTTTTTGACATATATAGTCATTGTTCAAGTTTTATGAGCGTCAAAAGTCAAAAAATCGCCTTTAGTGTTTAGTAATAATTTACTGAAAAATTGTTTTGGTCATGGATTAATTTTCAACTATTTAATATCACAAGTTTTAGCAATTTTTTTAATATAAATTGCAGTTCTAAGTTTTTTGAAATTTTTTGTCATTTTCAGGTTGCTCTAGCATCTAGAGTCACGGAACCTTCCCTAGGTTTTGATATTATGTAATTCATAGTTTATAGATGTAATGGAGTGTTATTCAAGATTTTAATATCACGAATTTAAGCAATTTTTTTTTACAATATTTGCAATTTTTCGTGATTTGAATGTTATAGCGCAACACGCAGCCTGGGACCTCCTCCAAGGTTTGATAATAAGCTGCTGCTTAGTTTCTAGAGTTAATGCAGTGGTGATTATTTTCTTATGACTCCAGTTTTAGTAATTCTTGGACAAAAATTTAAAACTTTTTCAAAATTTTGAAAAATCTTTTATCATGTTTCAAGTGTATGGATCTTTGGGAGCCAGGGAAATAATTTCAGGCTTGAAACAGGGATACTGTTTAGTTTCTTGAGACAATGAAACTGTAGTTCAGATAAAAATATCTTGAATTTTAGCATGATTTGTAAAAATTTGCAATTGTTTCAAAAATTTTTCAATATTTTTGTACTTCTCTGAGTTTAACGACAATTACTGGCCAACGAAGTTTTTAAAGTCTCGAGGAAAGTTCATTTGACAGAACCTTCGAGACAAAAATGATTTTGATTTATATCCTGCGAAATTTTAATTTTTTTTAATTTTGCCTTTTTCATTTTTTTTTCTATATGATTTATTTACTAACAAGGCTAGATACCTAGAAATTGCAGAGTCGACTCGCATCAAGGAAAATATTGTTATCTCTCGTTTTCTCTCTGTTGATTAGGGTTTCTTTCCTTCTCGTTCTCGTTCACGTTTTGCCTCTCTTTCTCTCTTTCTCTCTCTCTCTCTCTCTCTCTCTCTCTCTTTGTTGATGCCGCACTTCAGCTGCTGGTATGTGGCGTAATATCATAACACTGATCATCATTAACAATGAGTTATAGTAGAAATGTTTTTTATCATACTTGACTGATCAGGCACATTTTAGGAAATCATTTTTAAATGCTCTCAAAAGCAATTTGTAGCAAATAAAATAATCTTGTTTTTTTCTTTTATGCAATTTTTCGCTTGGCCGATTTTTTGTCTGACCCATTAGACTTTTGTCATCAAAAACAGGATAAAGAGAGAGCGAAAAGTTTGCATTAAGTTCTATGAGAGCCGTTCAGCCCACTAGCCCACATGTATGCGATTAACAGAAACTGTTTCGGAGACTTATTCTTATGTTGTGATGGGCGGTTCCTATAAACTGATTCCACACTCCACCCGCCCACCACCCTCACATCAGTCCCCCCAATCAACTTTTGCACACCCGCTGCGATCACCCTACGCGCTTTCAATTAAACTAAAGCTAGCCTTGCTAAACCGTGGCTAGCTACTGACGAAGCCATCCACTCGCCGGTCGTTTGAGAGCAATTCGCTCGACGATAGTCGGTTATGTATTCCAGCGTTGGTTAAGAAGTTGGAGTTAGGTAAGTCTACGTTGCATTTTTTATCGCTATAAACATTAGGGGAAAATGATGGTCCGACTAAGGTATACTTAACGTATGCGATCAGTGATTTAACAAATTGTAACCAAAAAAAAAGATTTCATCTGGAGTCAACGCTAAAAAATTTTTACATTTCCTCCATTCTATATAAATACCGACTTAGTTAAAAAAGCGAATCCTTAGTAAACTGCTTCAAAAATATAAGCAAAAAAAGTTTTCCAACCTTTAGCTATAACTCTAAAAACGTAAAACGGAAATTGTTTTCCAATTTTTGAATAAATATCAACTTTACAGCAAGAGAATCAACAGTCAATGGAAAGCATACGACCAATCTACATGGTCAGCTATACTAATGCGGAAGAACTCCTTCCATCTTCAAATGAGCACAGCCCCATAATGAAAAACTCACTATTTTAATGAAGAACAGAAGTATTTCCCTTCCATTGATATAACACATTCACGAATCGATAAGACAGTATCTACAGCATATTTTTTCAAGATTTTTCCAACTATTCTTACAATTTCATCTTTACAAAAAGAATGATTTAAATTAAACGTGACCCTATACTTCGCAGCCACATCTCTCTAATAGATGTTACTTTGTTCTATAGTTCAAAAGAACTTCTTCTATGAATTCGAACAGAAAACCACACAACTTAACCAATTGACCAATTCAATTCAATGACGATTTAATGAAATTGTCATCCTTTGAACATCTAAAACTGTTAGCAGCGTCATTGAACTCAGACAAAATTGACTTACGGGCTGGTTCCCATAATCGCTCAACCAGAAAATGAAGGTTACAATCTTTTTATTAGGACCTTAAAAAACGGCCACAGATACCGAATTGTCTGACTACTAAGAAATCATTCAAATCATATATGACCTAGTTCGATAACAAAGAATTTTGAATGTTCTTTTTTTGCTCTGTTAACTGTTGCTACTACCAACTATGGTTTTATTTGTTCATTCCGGAAGTTTCTATTAACTTTTCCAACGCATTGCATATAAAATTTTTTGTATGATCCTTGTATGACTACTAAGAAATCATACAAATCATATATGACTTAGTAAGAAATCAAAGAAAGTTGTATGATCGTTGACCCAGGACACCACCAATGAAGTACTGAAACTTCTCATTTGGTTTAATCATTAATTTGAGCAAAGTTTTGTACCCCCTTCAGCAGCAAAACAAAGATTTCCAACAAGAAATAAAAAAATCACAGCAGCTTTACAATATACATTTAATCCAGACTGATGACTGCTTTCCGGAACTCCTTTTCGCAATTCAGTTATCACAGCATTTAAATGTTTTTTTTTCGACGACGGATCAATTTTTATGACAGACAGTGAATTGTTCGAGTTAGATCATTGTATTTCGCGCGCAGAATTAGATAGCTCTATCCGCATAAACTTGAAAGCAATAAAAAAACCTAGTTGGGTTATGCTATAATTTTGTTTAACAACCGCGATCTGAGTATCCCTATCCCAATTGTCAAATTTTTATAATTTTTTCCCACAAAATTATCAAGAGTTTGGTCGATTTTCAAAGTATTTTTTGACGTTGCTTTCCCTTATGGCCAAGTTTCATCGTTCACGCGCACGCACACAGCAATTCATCCTAATCACTAACAACGTTTTTAATACCGATTTGCATTAACTTATTCTCTAGTCCCAAAAAATGAATATAAAATTTTTTAATGTGATGTGTTCAGTTTGACTTTTGCAACAAAACTATTTCTTTTTATGATTCTATGTTGATCTTTGTTTGCAATACGGGGGCTCCAATACTTTTGGCATACAAACTCTCAATTATTCTTCTTTAATGGACCCCCCCCCCCCCCCCCCTAAACCCATCAAGGACCTGCCCTTCCATTACAAAGGCTGTGTTTGGATCGTACCATGCTCACCACCATAATCAATTAATTTATAGAAAATCTCTGTTTTGAAAATTTTTCTCTTTCATTTCTTAAATCGCTCAGGTTCCGATCTCGTGACTTAATGCTCCTTGATATTATTTTTGACATCGATACCTAGTTTTCAGATGATACTATTGAAAATTTAACTTAAACAATTTTTCTTCTTTTGAAGTAATTGCCGATATATATTGAAAAAAAAAATTGTCGAAATCTTCAAACATTCAGTTATTTAAAACAGCCAAACCGTTTCTGAATAGAATTCTGGAACTTTGTTGCCCTATGATGATAAAAAGCGTCAACGCAAACAGGATTGTACTACTGTTCGTTTTCTGTGTTCTTTGTCAAAAGAATTGTAGCGTTGACTCATCGGAACATGGATCTATAGGGGAAGCAGTTGAGGACGCTGAAGATAATCTGGCGAGAAATGTTGTGGGTATACATCGCTCCTTGGCAGAAATTATGACCGGTCAGTTCCCGCGTTTAATTATACCTGGCAGCTCCCAGTTTCAAATATGTGTATTTTCAGTGGTTCGTTCAGTCGACAACATTATGAAAAGTTTTCAACTGTACCTTAAAACTGTAACAATGAACCATCATTAAAATTCAGTGTGAAGGTTTCGCCTCACGAAAAAAAGGTACTTTCCTCGTGTTGAACATTTTAACTTTGAATTTTGTTCACAAATAAGATTTTAAGTTTACCTTTATGTTTAACTGACACGCTGCTGACATAGCTACCGCAGCAAAAAAGTTTGAAAAAGCTGCTCGCATCTAACTCCTAGGCAAATAGTCAGATAGTCTAATGCAGGTCACATTTTGCATTGAATTTGTCTGATTCAGAGCTAATTCAGTGATTCATTCTGAATTATCTTCTGATTCAGAAGAATACATAATACTTTCTCTGAATTTTGTTTTGACTCAGAGAAAATCGGAAATCACTTCAGAGTTGGTTCTGAGATCCCTCTGAATCAGTACTAAAACTTGAAAATGCCCTGAAATTGTTCTGAAACAGTACTGAGTCTTAGGTATCGGTAGTCGTTTAATGAAGATAAGTGTGCATTTCGCTGTGTAATGTCGGTTTTGTTGCGATCGGAAAAAATCCGAACAACGATTCGCTATTGATATTGCGTCTGCTTGCCACGAAAGTCCTGAAAATTGTGGGCAAGTATTATTAATATCTGAGGGTGTTGAGATTAGAGACATTCTGGTCAGAGGTTCTTATTTTTTCCCGACGACCCGAGATGAGGTGTTCGAAATATGGTTCCACTATTTTTTGTCTGGGGGAGGTGTTGCCATAGTCGCACAGTTTCGAGTCGTCGCAGTTTCGAATCATAGTTTCGAACTTTCGAATGGCTACGCAGAGTCGAAACCTGAACGCACTTTTTCGATTTACTTCGCAATAACTAGCACTAATTCGCACAAATTTGAATCATGGGCAAATTTTTGTCTAGATCACCCGGTTCATATTTCCACCACCTCACCCCAAGGAGAGAGGTACTTGTATTCTGATATGCTCGGATCAGAGATGAGAGCAGAATTTTTTTTCTGATATGGAAAACATTAAATCATCAGCTTCGTTTTGTTTTCTCAAACTCGGAAACATTTGTTTTAGCACTCAAGGACCACTTGAGGAACGAGAAAAAACTTTGCCCGAAATTGCCCCAGAATTTTGGTTTCCTTAAAAGTGCCTGCGAGGTTATGTGCACCAAAAATGAGGACTGTGACCACTTTAACAAGGGACTGCCACTGGTCACACCTGGAAGGGTCTACTTTTGGGAGTGCATGTTTGATAAAGATATAAAGCGAGAGGGAATTCGACATGACGTGTTAGTAGTTGACAATAAAACGCAAGTTTTTGCAGTGTTCCCCAGTGTTCTCAGAATTTTTATCGTGTAAAATTTGACAAATTTCTGACATAACCAACTTGTTAATAGCCTGTTAGGGGATGGATCTCCTTATCAGATCTAACAAAACGTTAGTCAGATCTTACACCGTAAAATGTACTCTTTTAAGATATTACACGACAAAATACTTTTATCACATCTTACACGATAACATTTCTATATTATTAGATCATACCCGACAAAAATCTGGCCCAACAGAAATTTTTTTTTTGTGTAAGATCTGATAAAGAACCTTTAAGATCTTTTAAGATAAGATAAACATTCGGAAAGCTAGATCAACATTCGATAAAAATTTTTCAAGTATGGCATGTTCTTCAAATTGAAGGCATTGATTTTCGATCAGTAGCCAAAGGTTACAGCGTGCAACACGTGTGAGAGCAAAAAGAGAAAATTAGCTTATTTTGTCTTTTGAGACTTATAAGTTATTGTGACATGGGTTATTCGAATCCGAAGGGCGTTTTCTGAAGCGGTGATTGTCAAACTAGTCTGAATTTTTTTCAAAGGCCAAAATTATCTTGGACTGCTAGGCTGAGCCATATAGGTCCTTGTTAAGACTCAGAACAAAACTTCCGCCAAAATAGAGTCAACAATTTTTTTTTTCATAGTTGGTTAGTTGACTGATTATTTTTTTCTTTCATAGGAGCTTGATTACGTTATGCGACAATATTGAAATCATTAAAACATATCTTATCAGATCTTTCATGATAAAAATTTCTGCCCTACGTGAACTTTTATCGTGTAAGATCTGATAACATACTTATCCGATTTTATAAGATAGCAATTCAGCAAAATTTATTTGTTATCTTATAAAATCCGATAAGTATCTTATCAGATCTTACGCAAATAAAGTTCACGTAAAGCAGAATTTTTATCGTGTAAGACCTGATAAAATCTTACACGATAGAGATTTTTGATCAGCATCTTATCAGATCTTACCCGATAAAAATTCCAGAACTACTGGGGCAGTTATAAGAACAGCAACTAATGCCGTGTTAGATAGAATCAAAGCGTCGTCACAATAATTGTGTAATTTGCCTGTTTGTTTTTACTATTGCTGCGACATCTGTGGTGGGATTTCTCCTGGGAAGGTCAAATTGTTTAAATACTGGAAAACATTCTGTGGCAGGGATATATTTAAAGAACGGCGCATACGAATTTGCACTTCTTCGTACTTGCAAAGTCTTCGAATTTGCGTTCTTAATCATATTATTTTTGGATGATTGTGATTTTTTGGATTATGATTGTGGATTGTTATTTTAATATTGTAAATTTTGTGGATAATTATTTATTTATTTTGTAAATATTATGGATCATAGTGATCAGCTTAATATCATACCCGGTTCCAAAAAAACTGAAAAATGTGCAAATTTTCCCTATTAGAGTCACAAAGGCCAGTTAGATAACTTTATTTTTACTAGAACGAAAGAATAATTTTCTTATTTTTGAGGGATGTAAAGGCAGGTAGTAGCGTCCAATAGCGGATAAAAAGGAAAAAAGGGCAAGCTCCTGCCGAATTCCCGCCCAGGTATGTTTAACGAACTTTATGATGTTCTGAACTGCATTTGAGAAATGTTTCCAGGTTGAAGTCGTTTGGCTTAAATTGCCCATCATCCGCAGGTGAGGGAAAGAAGAGGTGTGGGTTGAAACATAAGCCCCATTCTACTCCTGTTTTCCATGGTGTCATTAGAGACGCACCAGCAGGTGATGAGTGGAAATGCACAACCACTCGTGGTCAGTTGAATTTCTCTTTTCTTTTTTTTAGGTTTACAAAGTTTCATAACAAAGGAATTCATAGTATCTTTGGGATCTATTCTGCCCCCCCCCCCCCCCCCCCCCAGCTTAGTGAGCCTAAATCTTTTATGACCCCCTGGCGCACGAGCTATTTTCTTACATAGTAACGTGCTATATAACAACATATAATTTTTATATGGGGGTCATAAAAAAACACTTGGGGGGGGGGGGAGAGAATAGATGGGGGGGGGGTTACTCCAAAATCGTATCAACATAAGTTTTGTTACCATAAATGGCAACTCAGGCAACTCAGTGAAAATACAATGCTTCACCCAAATGTCATAGGATATGACTCTAGCTCAATTTAGCGAACAGCTGGAATTGAGCTCGATACAAATTGAACAACATTGGTAATTTCTTGGTCGATATTACACTTTTGCTCTACCAAATTATCTTGCTAGACTTCTTTTGCTGGACTCTTTTTGAGCAGGCGGGACCTTTATCGACACAAATTGGCATACCGATATTTTGCACGTCTCAAAATACTGAGTCACAGAAATTGTTGGCACCTATTGTCAAATCATGAGTCGAGAAACAGTTCTTGTAGTGAATGCATTTTTTGACTGGGAATCTTGAAATATTCTTTCTCCTCGTAAAAATTGGACCTCACAAATTCCTGTGAAAGAACTTTTGCGCGGTCCATGACAAGAGTTTTGCCGAACTATTAGTAACAAGCTCGACTCTTTTATTATGGTTAGAAAACCCTACCTGTTAAGAGATTAGTGTTTTCATAAGTCAAGGCCCATGCCTGGGCTGTTCCGAATTTGCTCTGTTGAAGCAGAATTAACACTCAGAATTAACTTTTTCTGGTTTTTCACATCAGTTGTAGGTCTGAAACAATAAATCCTTCTCAGATATTTCTAGAGGTAATGTTAACATTTTGAGGAAACAGAAGGGCTTAAAATGGAAAAGTCGGAGGAAATTCTGAAATAGTTTAAGGCTTTAGTATTCAGCATGAGAATAAATACTTCATTGTATGCAAAACATACGAAATCCTCTGAATTTCTTCTAAATTTTTTCAATTTTATTGGAAATAGTGACGTTCTTTCATGAACGGAGTACTTTTATGGTTAATTTTTTTTCAGATTGCCCTCCATATTTTCTGAACTCCAGTTTTCCCTTTGATTGGGGATGTCTTCAGGACATCGATCAAGGAGCACGGCCACATTACGGTCTGCTAGTGCCGCTTTACATTTTCTGATAATTGCTTGTGGCAAACAAACTAGATTTATTGCCAAAATGTTAATTATAATGAAACGGAAGAATAAACAAATATAAACAAATCATGCGAACAATTTTCAATAACATGAAATCAAGTCGCCAATATGGATAATCCTCTTGTTTATCATCTAGTGTAATCTTTTTAAAAAATTGTAGATTGCACATGTAATCATAACGTAATTTTGCTGACAAAACTAAATCCATTGGAGACAAACGATTGGTGTTTGTTTATATAGAGCAACTGTTGGTCTGAGTACAGTGCAATTGTAAAAAATTCAAAATTATAAACTATACCATCCTATAAACATTAGAAGTTGGGACCATTGAAGAAAAAGTTCCTATGGCCGGGTTGTTCAGATTTTGCTCAATTTTGGAAAAATTCAAACTCAATTTTTTATGTTAAGTCAAAGATCATTTGTAGACTCGAAACAACAAATCCTTTTTAGCTATTTTATAGAGGTATTGTTAAGAATTTCAGGAAACAGAAAGGATTAAAGTAAAAAAAATCAGCTGAATTTCTGAAATAAGTTAAGTCTAGTAATCAGCATGAGAATATATGCTTCGTTGTGAAATAATACGAAATCCTCCCAATTTCTCATAAATTTTGGAATAGTGATGTTTTTTCAGACATGGCGTACTTGATTGTTAATTTATTTAAGTTTGTCCACAATTCTTCTGCACTCCAGTTTTCCCATTGATTGGAAATGTCTTCGGGATGCTGATCAAGGAGCAAGTTCAGGTTAAGGTCTTTAAGTGCTGCCTCATCTTTTATAAAAATTGCTTAAAGCAAGTCAATTAGATCTGTAGTCAAAAAGTTAAACAAAATGAAACGAAAAAAAAATTATTTACGAATAATGCAAACAATCGTTAGTAGCATGAAATCAAGTCTTCGACATAGTTAGTCCTATTGTTTATCATCCAGTCTAAAATTTTAGAAAATTGTATTCATACAATGGAAAAAAATATGAGGAATGTACGAAAAGAAAACCCTGGAAATTGAGGAAAAATTCACTTTATACCGGATATAAAAATCTTTTCAACTTTGTTACTTTTGGTTTTCAAAACAGACATTATTTTGTTTCTCATGGATCTTTAATTAGCAAAAAATTTCAAGTTTTCTTCTACTTGGTTAATCTGGTTCTTTCAAGACGTGTAGTTTTTCCTTTTTAATACTTTCTTTTTCTCAAGCAAAAAACAGAAAAAAACATGAAATCTCATATTCAGATGAAAATTATTAAAATTTAAATTTTACGAAATAAATCAAATATGTTCAACCTTTTAAATGTAAACAATCAGCTGATGAATAAATTCAATATAATTTACCGAAAAGCAGTACAATGTCTTTTCGATTCTTTTTTTTAAATCTCAAAATCAAAATCATGACTTCGGTCAAATTGTTGACTAAGTGACAAGATAAATTGCCAAAATGACTATCGAGAAATTTGATAACATCTTCCCAGATTCCATTACAAGATATGAAACAGTACAAAAATTGTAGATTGTGTTAAAAAAAACTGGAATGTAAGAAAAAAAACCCCGAAAATTGAGGAAAGTTCACTTTATACTGGATATAAATATCTGTTTAATTTTGTTAATTTTGGTGTTCAAAACATGCATTATTTTGTTTCTCAGGGATATTTAATGAGCAGAATGTTTTCTTCCATTGGTTAATCTGGTTCTTCCAAGACGTGTACTTTTTTCCTTTTTTGACACTTTCTTTTCTCAAGCAAAAAATAACAGATGAAATCTCATTCTAAGATGAAATTTTTTAACCGTTAAACTTTACGGCATGAATCAAATGTGTTTAACCTTTTTACATGTAAACAATCAGCTGATGAATAAATTCGATACAATTTACCGAAAATCAATACAATGTCTTTCCGATTCTTTGTTTTAATCTCAAAATCAAAATTATGACTTCGGTCAAATTGTTGAGTAAGTGACAAGATAAATAGCCAAAATGACCATAGAGAAACTTGATAACATCTTCCCATATTCCGTTACAAGATATGAAACCCAGTAGTCATTTTATGATCGTCAAATTTTTATTAAGAGAAATTTTAAACAAATTTTTTTTTGCAAGCTAGGAGGCAAAGAACAGGCAATCAGAACAGGGAGTCAAAGATCAATTTTACGCACCAGACTGCCTTGCAAGATACACTAAACATTTGAAGAAAAACAAACAAATTTAGCAATATAATATCGATGGATTAAAAGCTTCAATGTCAAATCATAGCCTAATTGAGCTATACGCTCTAGAGAACAGAGTTGTGATTGGCATAACATTTTCACGCCATCTCATTAGGGGGGGGGGGGGGGGGGGTAAATTAGTGAGCTAAGGCTACTTGGGCTGTTGCAAGCTGCTCCAACCGGACAATGTCGACTCTTCTGGGGTTTATCAGATGAACAAAGAAACGATGAACAGCTTTTAAGACAACAACACCAGCCACAAAACCCAATCTCAATCGGTTACCCAAAACGACGAAGTGTGAATTACCGATACCAACAGGAATTGATTGCATATTATTACGGTAACTTGTGCAATTATTTGGAATCGACGGCTCCATCTTTCATAGTTGTGCCAAGTCCAGATAGAGGGGACTATTACGCCTTCCCGATTGACGAGAAAGTTTTCTCGGATGGATCTTACTACTGGGTTTGGCGACCGGATAATAATATAGGTAGAGTGAACAATTACTTCGCTGGTAAAATTAGAAAAATTGACATGGTTACCCGGGGGAAGAGGTGAAAATATGAATCGAAAATGAGCGTCTGGGGGGGGGGGGGGTACCCTCCCAGACGATAATTCCAAAGTCTGGATCGTCCTTTGTCGCACTAATTCAAATAATAGTCGCGTTATATCGACTCTTAAACTGACAGTTTCGGACAGTAAGTAATTATAAATTAATTTCAAAGCTTTATCAGAATTGTGTGAACGAGTCGTGAGGGATTGGTTTATAATCACAGATTAAATTTTTCTTGAATAATCTTGTAAAGTTAACATCCGTTCTCAGCCATGGAGGTGATACCTCTTATTGGGGATTGAACAGCCTGCGAGTATTCTGAAATAGCCTCCTGCTATACGCAACAATGTTCGAAAAAGTTAAAATTTCTATCTTTTTTTACAAATTTGTTTGAGAGTAACAGCGTTTTAAATCAAATACTCAACTGCGTTTAGCTACATTGTACAGCGGTTGATGTGCCAGACGGAAGTGACCTCTGATTAGACCCAAGTCCAACGCAGACCGCGTGTTTCCGGAAAAAACTACAGGGTCTGGGATTTGGTTCGACAGCGCTTAAGTGTGATCAGGGGTCACTTCGTTCTGGCGACGGTCTGATCAGAGGTCTCTCCCGGATGGTAGTGGTCTGATCAGAGATCATTATGGTCTGGGTTGATCTGATCAGAGGCGGGTTCAAGCGCACATTAGTATTTAGTATGATCAGAGAAGATTGTGAGCGCAATTGGGTCTGATCAGAGACCATTTCGAGCGCACTTTTTTCTTTGGATTTTTTGCATTTTTCATGAGAGATGTTGGCTCTGCCAAGAGCCAACAAAAAAGCAGTAATCTGATCAGAGGGGCATCTAGAGTTTGCTGCCTCTGATCAGAACCAAAGTGGTCAAGCTGATAGCAAAGGCCGGTGCCCTTAAGAAGAAATTTTGATTGACTGAAGACCACGACGTTTCTTATTGAAAGCTGCATAATTTCATTGAGTCACAATTGTGCAATAATATTTTTCTCGACAGTTGGGTTTCATTTCCGTTATCAACACTGTTAGAATTGGCTTTTCCTCAGATGAGTTTAATACTGCAAATATCAATTTTTATGAAATGAATATATTATAGCAAAATTAAAGAGATTCGTTCATAATGAAAACTAATTGATGATCAGACTAATTTTGAGCTTGGAGTCTGATCAGAAGCGGTTTCCAGTCGACAATAGTCTGATCAGCTGTGACCTTCGAGTGCACAATAGTCTGATCAGAAATAATTTTGAGCGCAAAATCGTCAAGACAATGATCTGGGTTTGGTCTGGGCCATGGTCGCACAATCATATGGACAATATTCTGATTCCGATCAGAGGTCATTTCCGTCTGGCATAGTCTGATCAGAGACAACTTCGAGCGCAAATCGAGAGGACACGGTGTCTCAAATGCACTTCAGTCTGATCAGTGGACACTTTGGTCTGGGCTGATTTTTGGTCTGATCAGAAGTTACTTTCGCCTGGCACGGTCTGGTCACAGGTCACAACCGGATGGCACCTCAACCTGGGTGATATA
This sequence comes from Convolutriloba macropyga, assembly GCF_964194025.1. Taxonomy (NCBI): domain Eukaryota; kingdom Metazoa; phylum Xenacoelomorpha; order Acoela; family Convolutidae; genus Convolutriloba; species Convolutriloba macropyga. Next base: position 9,106,742 of record NC_134479.1, on the reverse strand, counting down.
GATTACACCTGAGGAGTATTTTTGTACCTTTGTGCGAAGCTCTCCTAGATGCTCTGCAAATAAATATTATTGCGAGAGATTTTGTAAGAATAGTTTCATTTTTTGTAACCAAGACTCAGTCTTGTTCTTTTCGAAAACCACGTGCTTTTTGCTCCAGACCTATTGAGGTATGCGCTTTTAACGGTGAAAAGTTTAAGACACACGGTAAGTAAAGCGCCCAGAGGCAAAATAGATTTGAGTGTTTCGGTAGAATTAGTGAATTGTTTTTTGAGATCCTAAAAGTTTACGCTAAATTTGGCATATTATGATATATACAACTTCATTATAATATTAATTAATATTCAAACTATATGTCAAATGGGCTGAGGTTGTAAAAATATAATCCGATAATTATTGTTTGGTTGCAGGTACCCTCCCAGACGTTAATTACTTGATGTGTAATATACATTTCGTCGTGCTATTTCGAAAAATATAGCTCTGTTGATTTATTGGCGTGTGGTGAAAGTTGACACAAGCAACATTAAAAAAACTCAAGCAGACGACAAAAACGAAATCCGATTTTCTTTGATTGGGTGATGAAATTTTTATCAGCTTTTTGTATTTTTGCATTTAGCTTTTTCATTAAATATTGATTTTCTGAGGAGGAAGTAAAACAGAATTAAAAACAGTCCTTTTTCTTTTTTCCTTTGTTTGACGTTTCATAGGTTAATTTAAAGAGTTTAAATGGCAGTTTTCTCTGTTACATTTTTCAGTAGATCTTTCAGAAAAAAACAACATGGAAAGAATAAATTATGATGAGACAAGAGTTTCAGAGTTTCAGACAAGTGTTTAAAGACGTTTCATTTTTGTCTAATCATATTCGCAATGCCTGGACTGTGGAATCATAGAAGCAAAATCTTCCACTGTTTTGACTCGCCGCATTTTTGATTCAAAATTTACAATGCCCCATGGTACGATTTCGTTGTAGTTCACAATTATGCATCCTAAAACGAGTCATTGCCAATTTTTGGACTGGATCGTCCACTCGCGAACAATTGTTTGTATCAACTGCTTTATATTTCTACTATCTGAACCCGGGCATCCTTCTTTGTAGTTTTCTGTTACATTGTCGTGATTGGTGACAGTAAACTTTTTGGAACCACATCCCAACTGATGGGTGTGTATTGTAAAAGTTCAATCAAAAGACAAGATCGGGTTTTCTTACGTGCTATTGATGTCATGTAGGTATCACTTCAACAATTTTTTCGCCGTGTCCCGTAAATTTCAAGTTTTCAACATCATGACAAAAATTCATTTACTTTGTCAAAAGGCAAAGTCGAATGTTTTCTGAGAAATATCTGAATGCAGATAATTAGGTTTGTGAAAGTTCTCTTCAGCTTGTTGATATCTGTCATCTTTCAATCTTCCGTAAAAATTTAAACTTTTTGTTGCACATCAGAAAACTTAACCCTCTCAATATTACGAAACCATATGTATGCAAACAGAAATAGAAAAGAAGCATTAAGATAAGTGGAGTTAATTTCTCGTTTACTCAAGCAGGAGTAAGATATTCTTTGTTTTCAAAATGGCCTAAATATTCTTTTAGGTACTTTTTTTGTATCCGTCCGAATGCCATATCAACTTATAGACTAGCTGTTATTGATTGATATCCACCTTGAGTTTGAGCTAATAATTGCTCATGCCTTAGATTGCAGGAACTATTGCAATTTATTGCATTGTTTTTACACACCAAGAAATTTTCATTGATATTTACTGCAAAGTTTCACGAGTTGTTTGCTGATGATCACCAATAGCGCGTAGTTCGAAATTTTCAGACAAATTTTTGGTTTATTTGGGAGAGCTTTAGTTATATGGAGAGCTTTAGTTATATGGAGTTTTAAATTTTATAGAAATTTTAACCTCTCGATATACCACATTGTCCCTCACTTATTCAGCAATTTTGTAGGGATAGCTTGTCCTGTCCAAATTTTTATCGTTGTTTTCTTTGATGTTTTTGTCCAATGAAGCCTGTTCCCCTTAAATTAAAGGTACTTCAGTGGTATTAGGCGATTCCACGTCTATTGTTTACCGAGGGTTCTCAGCTCATTGGTCGGTAGATAGTGGTGATCAGGCTCATTATTATAGCCTATAGTTAGCATTTAGGTTTTTGATGAGGGAGTTAGCATGAGGTTTCGGCTAACATTACTGCAATTAGAAAGAGTCTGAGTCTCAACGGAAAAGTTTTGGGGAAAAGCGCCCAGAGTTTTTGATAAATTGCTGACTCCCACATTGAAGCGGATGATTAAATAACAAAATGTGAACAATATTGCCAAAAAAAGAAACGCGACAGAAGCTCACTTTCAACTTCGTTTGAAGAGATACAATCGCGTAAGGCTTGATACAGAGCGTTTCTCTGGAAACAACTATGTTTTTTGCTTGTCTTTTATCAAACAAGAAAACAATGTATTTTTACAACAACTTGCAGTTTTTTTTTATAAAAAGTTATCCTAATTAAAAAATGGCATCATAGAAAACAATTATAAAGAAAATTATGATTTATTTTGTAACATTTTGCTGCATAATAATATTAGAACAGATCAACACTGTTGATATGAAAAACTACCTTTCTAGCAAGCTTGAAATGTAATCAAAAGGTGAATTTTTATAGTCGAATGATATCGTTGGGAAATGGCTGAGTCATTTTAACATTTTTATGCTAGAATTTAAGAGTACTGCTATTTCTTACCTACTTATGTATTTATGTTTGTATAAAATGACGTATATCTGAATACTGTTAAAGTTTTAACTGTTTTTGGCAAAACAATCAATTTTTTTTCTGTTAATCATATAAGAATGGCTTCATAACTGATCTAATCTGCAAAAGATTGCACATAATGTTATCTCGGAAGCTTATGACTGAAGTGAAAAAATTTTACTTATTTTTTGGTCGTTCAAATTGCCCGTTCGTTCAAAATTTTGAACTTCTGCGAAAGACCAAAGTTCCAATCCCGTTGATTATTATTCTGTTCCTGACTTATTTTGGAATCTTGTTATTTCATCAAAAAAGGGTTACTTAGCTTAAAAAATTCGGAATAGGAAAAAAATTATGGTGCGTTTGATTAAGCTCTCTATCTAAGACGATTAAAGTCGACCCCAGATTTCAACAGAATCTCAGCAGTTTTGTGTTTTCAGGAAATACGGCAATGCTGAACTGTTAACGAGTTGGAAAAACTGACAATACTGAAGTTATTAAGTCAAACGGCTGGACGTAAATCATGAAACTAAAAGAGAAGTCGATCTCATCTGGTATTGTAATGGCTCCAAAACTCTACATTGTTTGTTGCGGAAATCTAAATTGTTTCATCTAAATTTTGATGTGCGAAAATCTTTTAGTTGATATGGTTGAGGGTCATTCATTTAAAATTTAAAGAAAGATTTGTTGATCACGCTTCTTTTATAGTTTCTCTCTCAATTTAATCATGTTTTCAGCTGAAGTACCAACAATTTTTTGCTGAGACGTTTGCGCTACTTAGCTATTTGATAAAATCAGCTTAAAGGCGTCTTTGGCTTTTTTGAGTGATGCAGTTTTGTTTTAAAAAAATGGCATATCTGAATCGGTTCATTAGTAGCCTCTAATTATTAAGCGCTGGATGAAGAAGTTGATTCAGGGCGATATTATGTCAATTTTTTCCGCTTAATTTAGAAGTTAAAGTTTGGAGCTTCTATTTAAAATAAATTATTTTCATTACATTTTTTTGCTTCTGAATTTGTTTGTGTGCTGAGCTTTTTCTGATGTTTTGAAACAATTTGGGACTCATTATTCAATTTTCCCTAACTTAACTAAGTTGAGGTCCCAGAAAAAGAACGATAGTCTAGATATAAACGAAAGAAAGGTCTGATGAACGCACAGGCGTCTGATCATAAACGCATGAAAAGTCTGATGAACGCACAAAAAGTCTGATAAACGCACGAGAGTCTTATCATGACCGCACAAATTTTTTGCACGTTCATAAGACGTTTCCTGCGTTCATATTCGGACAAAAACTCACCACTTGTGATTGCAGGTATCCATTGAATATGAATCCATATATTTAGACTTTTCACGTGAGGTACTTGAACATCTATTTACGAATAGAGAAACAGCCTTTTTTGCTTTCGCGAGCATAGTGTCTACCTATCAGTATTAAGGAACAAACTAAACCTCTAATAAGCTAAGATATTTTTGACAATCGTTCAAGAAAGCTGAAATCAACGAAAACTTTTTGTTTTGACTCAGCATAAACCGGAATACTGTTCCTTTTTTTGGTCTAATTTGTCTGACTCTTGGCCAAATGAAGAACCACTTCTTTTGAATTGTTTGAATGTCAAAACGCGGAAATTACTTTTGAATTACAAACTCTTTTTCTAGAGACCTGATTCCAAAAATCCCTTTTTGTTTCAAACCTCAATATCTGAACACTGCAACTGATTGCACATATGGTCTGATGAACGCACCAAAGTCAGGGCATCAAGGCACGAAAAAATGTGAAGACACGGAAGTCTAGTGAATATACAAAAATCTGGACATGAACGCACAAATGGTCTGGTGAACGCACGAAAGTCTGTTCTTAAACGCACGAAAATTTGTGCAGACGCGAAAGTCTGGTGAACGCATGAATGTCTGGACATGAACGCACGAATGGTCTGGTGAACGCTCGAATGTCTGGACATGAACGCACGAATGGTCTGGTGAACGCTCGAAAGTCTGGACATGAACGCACAAAAGGTCTGATGAACGCACAAAAGTCTTGTTAACGCACGATTGTTTTGGCATGATCGTACGAATAGTCTGATTAACGTACGAAAGTCTGTTGAACGCTTGAAAATCTCCACATGAACCCACGAAAGTCTGGACATAGACATTTTCCGTCTGGGACAGTCTGGACGTATCAACTTTTGGTCGGGGATCTCAACCTGGGTAAGAATAGTCAACAAAAATTGTTATATCATTGAAAAAACATAAAAATCTCCTTGAAACTGGAAAAGATAAAGCATCAGTAAAAAAGATGAGAGGTTAAATTTGCCCAATTGTTTTATCATAATCATCATTGACCAATAAAATTGTTGCAATGCAAAAATTGTAAATTATGTTGTGAGGCCGGATAACTATAATAGTTTTTCAACAAGGAACACAAAATTGTTCTAAAAGATAGAGATTGAAACCGTAACTAAAAATCATTGGTCACTTTGACTTATCCAGTCAAAATTAATAGGGAAAATGTGTGCTCCTAATATTGCACTGTTTTCTTTCAAGGAATTTGTTAAACGCAACAAAACTTATGAAAAAACTTTCAGAACATTAGCAATAGAAAACCTATATTTCGCAAAAAAAAACATACAGTCATTTGATGAAAATGAACACTCTTTTGCATTTTCTGGTGAAAAGCTGTTAAATTTAAGTTGGTTTAAGTAATCCTTACAATCTCAGTTGTTGCTGACAATCTCTTTTTTTGTTTAGCACCTGGGTCAATGTTTGGACAAAAAAAATTGAGATTAACTTTTTGCGGTTTTTAGCGGTGAAAAATATTTTTTTTTCACCGCATTCACTGGATTCTTTACAAAAAAGGAACTTCCTTAAACGGGTTCAAACCTCTGACCTCCTACATGCCAACTACCTCTTATTACACTGCGCCGTCTGTCATTTATATCAATTATATTTCTTGTAAATTAAAGATAAGCTTTGAATTTAGCGGTGAATAATTGAGTTTTTTCACCGCAATCTGGTAGCGCTGAAATTTTTGTTCACCAAATCTTGGTAGCGCCGAAGAATTTTTTTCACCGCATTTTGCTGGTGGCAGTGAAAAATTTTCCTTCACAGCTTGAACGATTTTTAGCGGTGATTTTTTTCACCGTTTTTTTTTCACCATTTTCAACGTTTAAAAGTTTTTTCACTGCCTTCATTACACTTTTTGAACAAATTCACCGCAAATCATACATCTTTTAGCTACTTTTAGTGGACACCTCCACCCGAGTAATCATAGGATGCTCCTCATAGGGAAAGATAGGCCGAGAAAAAACATAAGCAAATACATTGTTTTGAGAATTCTATTTCAAAATGATCTCGGAAACTATGTCAATTTGTTCTGGCACATTGTGAGCTGGGTAGCTATCACACAATCCTTATAAATTACATGTATAATTTCTAATACGATTCTGGCTTCTATCGTTCTCTGATGTAATGCACTCTTCTGAGGAAATTATATACAGCTATTTCAAAAGGGATGCTTATTGATTGATAAATTTTCTACAAAGAGAAAACGTTGAAAAAGCAGGCCGAAATAGATTCAATTGCTCTTTATTTTTTTCAATTTTGTTTCATTTCTTTCTAGGACCCATCATAGAGCATCAGAGCATCTGAACAATCCCTTTATTGGAAAATGCTAAACATCAATCCGAAATGTTTCGTTTTGTTTCTTGTGTTTGTTCAGCATAAAAAAATTGTGGACTCATCGGAACACGGATCAGATGACGAGAGAGTTTGGGAGGTTGAAGATGTTCTCCGGAACGAAGTTGGGGGTGTACATCAAAATCCTGAACTGGTTGCAACTGGTAAGTTTCGTGGCGATCATGGTCGGTTCGGCTATAGATAAACAACAACGACCTATCAGTGTTGTCGATTTTTCTAGCCGAAAACTTCGTTAGCCCTTATTGTTTTTTGGTCGGTATAATCATTTTTGTTCGGTATTTTACATAAAAGAGATTCGGTACACTCTTTTTAGACAAATAAGAGATTCGGTATGGTCGTTCGTTCTTAAAAATAAAAGAAAAACGACATCGTCGTTTTCGAAGGTAAAATATCAGCTAATGCTTTTTGTGGTATCAGTCTCTTAAAGTCTCTTAAACACCGTCTTTTTGCCGTCTTTTGATTCGTTTTTTTTTTCAATTTATCTTATTTGGAGTTGAATGATGACATCCATTGCAAAAAAAGATCAGTTTTCAGATTCAAGCGACGGAAAAGTAATTAAAACGAACTAGATCTTTCTCCCAAAAGTATCATCCATTCCAGATCTTCTAACGCAAAAAGCACAGGAACATTGCTTCAGTGGCTGAAAAACAACACTTCCTCATGTTAATATTTAAGAAGATTTTTGTGAAACGATCTGCAAAATATGCAGCTGTGCGTCATTTGCAAACAGTTTTTTTTTCGAGGTCTGCCCTTTGATATCTTTCTTGCAGGCAAATTAAAATTGACAAATCTGATTGGAGTTTTTCTGATTGGAGCACGACATCTTTCATCAACAATTTTGCTTTTGCATATTGTACCTATAGAACAAAGCACACCGGCTATCTCTTACGTCTAAAACTGGTCATAACAAAATTCTCTTACGTTTAAAGACCGTGTTGGAGCTGAGCTTAAGGAATAACAAGCTTGCATAGGCGGGGGAAAATAGAAACAAAACATTTTCTGTTGTCTTAGTCATTTAATAGTTATAGTTATAGTTCTAGTTCTAGTTACAGTTTGTCACGTGAGAAAAAAGAGAAAAGGGGGAAATAACAAAAGCAACCCACAGAACTCAACGTAGTAGCCGCAGAAAACGGCTGAAAGTATAACTCAGCAAAATATTGCAAAACAAATTGTCTTGAGCAGTAAGTAACGTGTTACTGTGTCTTGAACTAGAAATATTCCTGAGCAGTAAATTGTTACTGTGTCTTGTATTCAAAATATTATTCTTGAGCAGTAAATTCTGTTACTGTGTCTTGTATCTACGAATTATTGGAGCTGAAATTCAACTGTTACAACCCCAACTTCTGGCATTCTCAACTTCCAATAGTTACGAACTGAATTTGTAATGCAACGGTAAGTACAGCAGAACGGATATACAGTTACAAAAGCGAACTGCATAAACGAAGTATCCGGACAGATTTTGTAACCACTCAGAACGAACTGGGCGGTGTAAAACTTTCTTTGTGAAACACAAGGAGAGCAGCCGTTACATTTGGTCCGCCGACCCGGACAGTGGAATAAACTGCTGTCCAACCCAACAGTCGAAGTGACGAAGTCATCGACGAACGAGAACAAAACTCAACGAGTAATTCAACAACGCAAAGCCAATTAGGCAAAGCGAATAGGAACGTTGAAAAGCAAGCTCAATTAAAGCAAACAAACAAAGGAGCTGTAGAGATTCAAGCTGCAGTCCCGAAGTACACAAGAAGTGACTCCGTCACAGAGTCAAAGCGTTTTGGATCGACAGATCAACAACTTGCGAAACAACTTGATTGAGAAAGAGGAAGAAGGTTTTGAGCTCATTGAGAAGCGAGATCGACCAAGCAAGCTCAAGACTCTTTATCAGCAGATACTGCAATTGGATGACAGCATTCAAAAACTCGTGAATAAAAAAGCTGAGACTCTCCGAGACCCAGATATTTCTTTAAAACGCAAACTTGAGACAGAAAAATACTTTCAATATTTGAACGCAGAGTGGTTACCGTATATCCACGGAGAGACAAACATGTCAAGCCAGCAAAGCCAGTCAACTCTTCATGCCAATGAAGAGCAACCGCCGGCGAATAATGTGCATCAGTTAGAACAAAACGTTGGAATTCCAGAGTTTAACCAAAACCATGGTAACACAAGCAATGCTACGACGAATACGGTTACACGGACAATCAACCAGGATACAGAAAACATTTCGGAAGCATCTTCAGTGAAACGTCGGGTGGAAGAACGAATAAAAGAATTTGAAATTGAATTTGAAAGAAAGTTGCAAATCGAACGAGCACAATTTGATCGAAAGAAGTTGGATCTAGAAATGCAAATGAAAGAACTAGAGATGCAACATCAGCTTCGGGAAAAAGAGCGAGACCTAGAGCGCCAATTGCAAAGAACAGCATTGGAGAAAGATGACTTACGTTCTCAATCAACTAAGGCGCGTGACAAGTCACCTTTCAATTGGACCCCAAAAGGGAGAGATGTCTCGGAGTGGGCGAATTCGATGAACGACACGCGAACGCCAATTCGACCAAGAGCTCGCTTTGACGTCAGCCCTGAACGAAATAAGCATAGGCATTACCCATGGTACCCAAACACTCGTGAACGCTCACTAAGTGCTGAAGAGCGGGATAAATCGCCGATAGCTGGAAGGCACTACAACACTGGACATTCAAGCAGTAGTTTACCAAAATTGAGGTTGAACAATTTTGACGGAAACCCGCTGGAGTGGCCTGAGTGGTCTAGCATGTTCATAGCAACAGTAGATAAACGCATGATTCCCGACTCAGAGAAAATGAGCCATTTGAAGACTCTTCTAACAGGCAAAGCAAAATCTGCAATCTCGGGAATGGGCTATTCTGGACAGTTTTATAGTGCTGCCTGGAACATTTTAGAAAGAAAATTTGGAAGACCGCATGTAATTATAGATGCGCAGCTCGAGAGCCTACGAAAAGTTAATCAAGTGAAACCTCATGATTCAACCAGTTTGATTAATTTTTCTGTTATTGTATCTAACTTCGTGAACGTGCTCAAAGAGTACAAGCATATTGGTGATTTGCAATCAAGTTCGACATTGTACATGGCAGTTGATAAGCTACCACAGGTTCTTAAAGAAAAATGGTGGTTCTACGTCGATGACAAAGACGAGGACTGGCCTGACCTTATCATGTTTGAAAAATGGCTATCACGAATGGCATTCGTGCATGAAGGGTTTTCAGCGTTTAAAGGGGAACGCAAAGAAGAAGACCGACGCAACGCAAATAGAGAAAAACAATTCTCGAAGACATCGAACTTCAGTGCAAGTTCAAACCTGCAAGAAACCAAGCAGACGCAAAGCGATCAGTGTCCATTAGCCGATGGCACTCATAAAATTTGGAACTGTCCATCATTCAAAAACATGAATGTGAATGATCGATACGTGGCAGTGAGGAGAGAACGCTTATGTTATGGATGTCTGGGAAAAGGACATGCAATCAAAGATTGCAAAGTCAAATTGTGCGGTATAAACGGATGTACCAAAAAGCACAACAGACTGCTACACTCAGAAAACCGAATGAACGAGGGTAGTCACGCAGTTAACGTAAGCGCAGCAACAATCAACCAGAGTAACCAAGTTACTAGTTTTCTTCAAATAGTTCCGGTATCGGTTCAGAGTGGTGGTAACAGGCTGACTACCTACGCTTTCCTTGATAGTGGGTCAACAGTATCATTCATCGACCAAAGTGTCAAGAATCAACTACAAGCCAAAGGCACGGACGTTACCTTGAACATAGCTGGCATACATGGGACGCAAGATTTGAGGACAGAGAAGGTTCCTATCACAATAAAGGGACTACATTCAAAGGTGCATTCAATTGAAGCGTTTGCACACCCATCAATCTCGTTGGGAAACACAACATATGATTACAAGGAACTGAAGAACAAATTCAGACACCTGAATGTTCTCACTAACAGAACATTCAACCTGATGGAAGTAGGCATCATACTTGGACAAGATGCCTACGAAATTCAACGTCCATTGGACTATAAGATTGGAACACGAAGTGAACCTTTCGCCGTCTTAACAGAATTAGGATGGGTAGTCAGTGGTCCCATGACAGGCAAGCAAAGTCAAAATATTTGTCATTTCGCCTTCACAGGAGATGTGAAAGTGGCAGAAAATATACAATCATGGTGGGACATAGAAACCTATGCTTCCAAAATAAACGTTGTAAGTCAATCAAAGAAAGAGCAGCAAGCTCAGAAATTTCTAGAGAGCACGACAAAGTTTACAGGTGAGCGGTACGAAGTGGGCATGCTCTGGAGTGAACCAGAACCCAATCATCCAAACAACTACGGCTCGGCCCTTGGTCAGCTCTACTCACTGGAACGAAGGTTCCAACGAGACCCAAATTTAAAAGAAATGTATCAAAAGTCAATTGATACAGATGTTGAAAAGGGATTTGTGAAGATCCTCGGTAAATCGGAAGTCAAAGGCACTTTCGGAAAGGAATGGTATTTGCCACACCATCCAGTACTAAACCCCAACAAGCCGGGTAAAGTTCGCCGTGTTTGCAACGCTGCAGCAAAATACAAGGATGTATGCCTAAATGACAAGTTGTTAGCCGGACCCGATCTGCTACACGGGTTGATCGGAACAATATTCAGATTTCGAGAAGGACCAATGGCCCTAACCGCAGATATTGAATCAATGTTTCTGCAAGTGCAAGTTCCTGAAGGGGATAAAAGCTGCTTGAGATTCCTGTGGCGACCAACAATGAACGAACCTGTGCAAATTTACGAGTATCAGCGTCATGTTTTCGGAGCAAAGAGTTCACCAACATGTGCCAACTACGCTCTGAAGCGAGTAGCCATCGATAACGAGGACGAGTTCCCAATTGCAGCAAAAACAATCCAAAACAACTACAGGGACGATTTCATCAAGTCAGTCGAAACACCTGAAGAAGCAATCATGGTTTTCAAACAACTGCAACCTCTTCTCTCAAAACATGGATTTGAACTGAAGAAGTGGATCACCAACAGCGACGTGGTAACCAACGCAATCCCAGAGGACTTAAGATCAATCAGCAAAACAAAGCAGGTTGAATTAGAACCCAGCCAGGAAGGTTCATCGGTGCTTGGGCTTCAGTGGACGATTATCGATGATAGTCTACAGGTTTGTAGAGGTACAAGCAAAGAAGTTGAGACCCCAATCACCCAAAGGAAGATCTTATCCCTAGTTTCTTCAGTGTTTGATCCTGTTGGACTGTTTGCACCATTCAGTGTTCATATGAGACGACTCCTGAAGAGCATCTGGACTAAAAATGGACAACATTGGGACAACTCAGTAGAACCTAACGAAGAAGAAGAGTTTCTGAAGTGGAAAGCGCAGCTTCCGGAAGTAGCGGAAACAAGCATTGATAGAAGATACTTCAGCACAGCCAAGGACAAATGGGAACTTCATGTGTTTGCCGACGCATCTGAAGACACAATGTGCGCAGTGGCTTACCTACGTTCAAAGCCCAAAGAATACTCAGCGGACTTAGCATTTGTAATCGGAAAGTGCAGAGTTGCACCGATGCGACACCTTTCCATACCACGCTTGGAACTACAAGCAGCAGTGATGGCGGTGAGACTTAAAGAACAGATAGTGAAAGAACACGAAACAAAGATTCACAGTTGCAACTTTTGGTCAGACTCCACTACTGTTCTGCAATGGATTAATAGCTCCCACCGTAAGCAACAGGTGTTTGTTGCAAACAGAGTAGCTGAGATTTTGGATACAACTAATGTTTCACAATGGAATCATGTGAGTGGTATTAACAATCCAGCTGACATCGGGACACGAGCGATCAATGTTGACGAACTTAAGAGAAGTGAATGGCTCACTGGGCCGGCCTGGTTGAAGCAACGAGCGAGCGAATGGCCTGAACAGGTGAATTTAACATTTGCTTCAGACGAACAAAACGAAGAAATAGTCTTCTCAGCAAAGGTTGAAGAGAAGAAGTTGATGATTCAGTGGGAACGATTCAGCAATTTCAATCGACTTGTAAATACAATGGCATACATACAGCGTGTATTTAAAAAACACAAACCGGCAACAAAAACACTAAGTGTTGAAGAAAGAGAGGGTGCACAAGCAAGCATCCTCAGACTACTGCAGCAAGAACAGTTTGCTGAGGAGATGAAATCTCTCAAGGCTGAAAAGGAAATTCCAAAAAACAGCAAAATCCTCCAGTTTTCACCATTCATAGACCAGCAAGGATTTTTTCGTGCTCAAGGCAGAATAGGTAAAAGTCATCTGAACTTCGAAACCAAGCATCCAATACTGTTACATTGGAAGCACCATGTAGTTGAATTATTCTTGCAAAATGAACATAAGAATAATCACCACGAAGGTACTGAACATGTCAGAAACATAGTCCAGCAAAAATTCTGGATCCTAGGCATACGAAATGCTTTGAGATCGATCAAAAACAAATGCATTAGATGTCGAAAGGGAAAAGCCCAAACAAAGGCACCAGTAATGGCAAATCTACCTGAAGAACGATTAGTCGCATCAACAGCGTTCTCGAATGTGGGCGTAGACTATTTCGGACCATTCACAGTAAAGATTGGTCGAAGAAACGAAAAGCGTTGGTGCTGTCTATTCACATGCCTTACTGTACGTGCGATACATATAGAGATTGCACCAAAACTAGACACTGATTGTTGTCTGAACGCAATTATGCGATTCATTGCACGAAGAGGCAAACCGGTCAAAATGATTAGCGATAACGGGACAAACTTCGTTGGAGCTGAAAAAGAACTGGCAGAGTATATAGCAGCATGGAACAAGGTGCGAATTGAAGAACATCTGATTCAACAAGGTATCAGATGGAAGTTCAACCCACCTGCAGCACCACATTTTGGAGGAGTGTGGGAAAGACTGGTTTGGAGTTGCAAGAAGGCAATGTATGCAGTGCTGGGCAATCGATCAGTCACGGAGGATGTTCTGTCAACCACGATGTGTCTTGTTGAACAGACGCTGAATGCTAGACCGCTGACACAGGTCAGTTCTGATGCTACCGATTTAGAAGCTATTACTCCAAACCATTTCCTACTTGGCCACAAGGACCTTTGTTTACCGTATCTATCAGGTGCAGAGCAATTTGTTGATCATAGAAAGCTCTTCCGACAAACACAAGCTTACGCAGACCTCATTTGGGACAGATTCCGTAAAGAGTACTTACCAACGTTGAACAGTCGTAAGAAATGGCAGACCACAACGGACAGAACTCTTCAGCGGGGTGATCTTGTGTGGTTAGTGGAAGACAGTGACAAACGTGGATATTACAATCTGGGTCGAATAATCGAAACCTTTGAAGGTTCCGACAGAGTAATTCGATCAGCGACAATCCGAACGAAAGATGGATACTACAAGAGACCAGTAGTGAAGCTCGCTCCAGTGTTACCAACTGACGATGATGTTTTCACGAAGGAAAACAGGGCCGGCGATGTTGGAGCTGAGCTTAAGGAATAACAAGCTTGCATAGGCGGGGGAAAATAGAAACAAAACATTTTCTGTTGTCTTAGTCATTTAATAGTTATAGTTATAGTTCTAGTTCTAGTTACAGTTTGTCACGTGAGAAAAAAGAGAAAAGGGGGAAATAACAAAAGCAACCCACAGAACTCAACGTAGTAGCCGCAGAAAACGGCTGAAAGTATAACTCAGCAAAATATTGCAAAACAAATTGTCTTGAGCAGTAAGTAACGTGTTACTGTGTCTTGAACTAGAAATATTCCTGAGCAGTAAATTGTTACTGTGTCTTGTATTCAAAATATTATTCTTGAGCAGTAAATTCTGTTACTGTGTCTTGTATCTACGAATTATTGGAGCTGAAATTCAACTGTTACAACCCCAACTTCTGGCATTCTCAACTTCCAATAGTTACGAACTGAATTTGTAATGCAACGGTAAGTACAGCAGAACGGATATACAGTTACAAAAGCGAACTGCATAAACGAAGTATCCGGACAGATTTTGTAACCACTCAGAACGAACTGGGCGGTGTAAAACTTTCTTTGTGAAACACAAGGAGAGCAGCCGTTACAGACCGAACATACCGAATCTTCTAAAAATGAACATAACGAATCTCCCCGATGTCTGAAATATTGATCCTTAATCTCCCTTGTGTCGAATAGCGACCATACTTAAATTGTTTTCCGTTCAAAAACTACGATACAGAGATACCGAACCCAAGTCTAATACCGACGGCTATCTTGCAAGGTCTTGCAAGAATCTTGCAAGAGTCTTGTAAGATTACCCACCATCTTGCAAGATCCTTGCAAGATCTTGCGAGATAGCCGTCGGATATGCAAGAATCTTGCAAGATAGGCGTCCGGATGTTCCAAGGTAAGCGTCAATTGCAAGAATCTTGCAAGATCTTGCAAGATAAGAGTCGGAGTTCGACTAGGGAAGCTCTTATTCGACTACAACTGAAAATACCGGCGTTCTTTTTCGTTGTAGGGCCGAAACCAGTGCCTTGTCATTCCTGCCTCATGCAATTATTGCAGTTTACGGTGTTTATGGTGCAAAAGACGTTTCGCGAAATAAGCCGGGGTTCAGCATTTTTCTCATTAAAAATCTGACGAGATTCAACACAATAGATTTATGTAATAGCCTCTTATCTGACTTAATACAATTTGCTGCGAAGAAACCTCTTTGCTTAAGGTCTGATTGTGGTTGTATTGTATATTAATAGATTATGCATTTTTGAATGCATGTCGTTGGATAGTTTTGCTGCAAGTTTGCATAAATTTGGTTTATTGTTTGATAAAAATTCACGAATCAATTGATAAATCCAAACAACCTTATCTTAACGGATTGTTATGAGAAGGCCTGTTATCAGAGGCCGAAAATGTTATATAAAATAATGTAATTGAGCAAGTGAAAATTCAGCTTCTAAACCTATTGCTTTTTTAGGAGTACTTTACAAAAAAGAATTGTTTTTCAGTTTACTTTAACCCAAAATTTTTTGAAAAAAATTGTTTGCGTTTGTTTTGAAACGGCAATTCTAAACAAAGTGACACCAAATATTAAATGAAAAACCTCGAATTTTACTTAAACATCAACGAATTGCAGTTTCAGACAGATTACAACGAATGACAAACGTAGTTGAAACGCCAAAAGCATGATGCAGCGTGTAGATTTCTATTCTGCGAACTATCCACTAATCTCTGACAAGACTCTAGAAATCTCTTTGAATTTGCGAATGATTTCCTAAATGAAGTTGTCTCCACAGTTTTAGCCATAATTGCTACCATACTTTTGACTCTGGCAACCTATAATTGTATTTCTTAACAGAATTTAAGTTCATCTCCTATGTTTTTCCGAGTCGGTTAGTCCCGTGGGGTTACGCAAGCCGACTTAGCGCACAAAAATAGGTAAACCTCTCTAAATAACACTTAAGTCTTCAAGAACCCTTAAGAAAAGGAACCACCTGCAATGTCAAATTTTAATTACGCCGTTAAACAATTACTGAAACTTGCTGCTATAAACATAAACACTGTACCAAGTTATAGGTAACGAACAAAAAAACATACAAAAACTTGAATGAAATTAACCGACTAGAAAACTGGGAGACAAAATACTTGCTCCATTATCCTTGATAATGGAAACAAATTCTATCAATGTGAGACACGATGAAAGAACAATGTGAATAATTATTTTCAGGAGCGAGTGCAATTTCCTAAGGTCGTTTGTTATTCAGACATCTTTTCTGTTAGTTTTTTTGTATTTGCAGCTTATTTATGTTGCTATAATCTTTTATAGGCGATGGGGTTCAAGACCTTGGATCAATAGTCACGACAAACAAAAACGCACCCATGGTTATTATGACCCCAAAGATACGTTTTCAGGAAAAAATGCTTGAACGAGTTGAGAAAGCATGAGCGTATGAAATATTGCTCTATACCAGAAATTGATAAGAGGTCATTTGCAGCTCACTTCGAGCGCAAAAAAATCATTGTGCTTGATTCTGATCATAGTTCGATTCGAGCACCTTTCAAGCGAAAAAAACTTTGAGCGCACTTTGAGTCTGATCACAAATTTTTTGATCGGGTTGATGTTGTAGGAGCTGGGGAATCCTTACCTCATATTTAAGTACGCCTTTCCCTTTAAAACAAAATGTCCGCATTTTTCACTGCAACTGAAGCATATAGTGAAATAAACTGTAATAAAGACGATTAACAAAGCTTATGAATCTAAAACGTTGTTACTTGAAAACCATGGCTTCTACATTTCCGATTTCATTTTCAACGATTTGAATTTTTTCTTACATGAATATACTTGATACCATGACCTCTAAATGCTACTGTTTCCTGACAATTTGAAGGGGAGTCCTAGAGACAAAATATAAACAAATAACCAAAAAACATAATTGGGGAGAATAACAATGCTAAAAACAATCCGCAAAAGCTGCAATTATGTCAAAAAAGCAAAACTGCTCATTTAGTGCACAATTTTTCAGATTCAATACTAACATGCTTGACAATAAGAGTACTCTTTCACGTTGAGCAGAACCATGAACCTTGGGGATGTGCTCTTAGGCCGACACAATCTAATGGAACTCATTTGATGAGTCGATTTTTGTTACAACGATTGAGCATTGCTCAATTATATATCTCATTACAAAAACAACAGTGCTCTTAAAAAAATTTTGTCTCATCTTTGTCCTTAATTGGGCTCTTTTTTGCTTTTTTTTCCGGCTGGTGGCTCCTTTTGGCTGATAAAGCAATTTGCACGTTTTAGCAGTTGTATATCAACTGTTCGGCTCAAACCATTCACTTTTATTTGCATTGTTTTCAACTCATGATTGAAACGATTACTTCATGTGGACCAAAATCGGGAGCCTCAAATGGCTGCTTTACACGGTCAACACGCAGCCAAACATGAGAACACTCAGAAAGATCATTTGGATTAAAAATTTTGTCTTTAGAACTTTATTTTTGTTGATCATTTTTTTCAGTTGTTCGTAGCCGACAGAAACCAATGATTTTTGCTAAGCATTCGAAAAATTCACTTTTGAATTGAGAACCTCGCTTTTGGTTATGTTTAAAAGAACGCAAAACCTAGAGAACAACGAATTTAGACAAGCATCAGTAAAAACGTCAGCTGTGGATAATGATACAGGTTAGGGATCAATTCATTCTGTCATTCTGTCAGTGAACATTACTAGATACCTATGATGGCAACTGCTGAAAGTGGTCCCACAATATCTGCATGAAATTTTGCTGAATCTGGTGATGCCTTCAATAATCTTGCATGTCTTAAGTTTTGTGTGTCTTAAAATTTTGTTCTGCTGGCACTGAAGACATTGTTTGCACGGTAAATTGATGTTTTGACAAGCTTTTGGCCATGTAGATCTTGCTAAACGTCCTTTTCAAATCAGGATGACATAAGTCATGGAACTGGCTGAAAACAGAGAAGCGACAATCCGGAGGTAAAATAGGTCGTCGAACATCAGATTTATCACAAAGAAGTTTCTCATTGCCGATAGTAACCTCTTGTACGCTGTTCAATTATTCATTTATCATTTGAGTGCGAAAATCTTCTGTTTGTCTTTTCGCTGATTGTGGTAAATCAAAAACGTCGATTTAGACGCCGGAACCATTTTGAGATTGTTCTTTAGTATCAACTTAAGGTCGAGAGATACATTCGGCAACAATTTCTTTCGATCCAGACAAATTGCGAATCTCATCTATATATTCAGCTACAAAGGAAAAATGTCTGGCTTGTCGGGGACTACATTTTTTAGATGCGCTTATTCGACAAAAAGTGCAAGTTATAAGTTTGTGGTCTATAAAAACAACAGTTTTTTTGCCTTCTATGAGACAATGAAATTTAGCCGTTGAAGCAAAAATTGCAAACAATTCTTGTCCGAAGTGCTATACTTTAGTTCTGCTTGTGTTAGGCGTCTAGAGAAAAAATGCTAGTGGTCGATTTTTGTCCGAATTCGATACCTTATGGAGAGCTGCACCAATAGATTTTCCGACTTGTACATTTCCGTTTTCATTTTGAACTGTTTGACTTTTCTTACATGACTATATCATGAGCTCTAAATGCTACTGTTTCCTGACATTTTGAAGGGGAGTCCTAGGGACAAAATAAAAGTAAATAACCAAAAAAGTATTTCGGGAGAATAACATTATTGTAAACAATCTGCAAAAGCTGCAATTATGTCAAAAAAAAACTGGTCTATTAGTGCCCATTTTTTCAGTTTCTATACGCAAACGCTTAACAGTAATAGTGGTCTTGCACGTTGAGCAGAATCATGAACTTTTTGGATGTGCTCGTAAGCCGACATAATCTAATTGAAATCATTTGATGAGGCGATTTTTGCTACAACGTTTGAGCATTGCTCAATTATATGTCTCATTACAAAGACAACAGCGCTTTTGAAAAGTTAATTTTGTCTCACCATTACCCTCAGTTGGGATACCTTTTGCATCTTTTTTCGGCTGATGGCTCCTTTTGGCTGCTAAAGCAACTTGCACGGTTTTAGCAGTTGTATGCCAACTGTTCGGCTCAAACTATTCACTTATAATTGCGTTGTTCTCAGCTCAAGATTGAAAAAGGATACTTTATTTGGACCAAATTAGGGAGCCTCATATGGCTCTTTTACACGGTCAACGCGCAACCAAACATGAGAAAGATCTTTTGGTATAAAAATTTTGTCTCAAGAACTCTAATATTGTTTATCTCTCTGAGGTGAAAATTAAACAGTCTCGATGACTTTATAGCTGGCGAAGGTACTCAAAAGGCAGTCTTTCTAAGTGTTCCTTGAGTATGGACTTCGGGATTAGAACATCAAGACCAGTAATCGCTAATAATGCAGAAAATCCATTCTCATCTGGTTTAATTCGAATTCCAAACAGAACAATAGGCAAGGCTCAGAGCCATTTACTTTTAGCCTATTTAATTGTGTTATGAAATTGTTCTATTTGACCGTTTGATTGACGATGATGGGCAGTTGTTCGTAGCCGACAGAAAGCAGTAGTGTTTGCTATGTATTCGAAAAGTTCACTTTCGAATTGAGAACCTCTGCTTGTAGTTATGTTTAAAATAACGCCAAACCTAGAGAACCACAAATTTAGACAAGCATCAATAAAAACGTCAGCTGTAGATAATGATACAGTTTATGGTTCAACTCTTTTTGTCATTCTGTCGGTAAACGTTACTAGATACCTATGACGACAGTCTCGAACTGCTGAAAGAGGTCCCACAATATCTGCATGTCTTTAGCTGAATGTGGCGATGCCTTCAATAAACTTGCATGTCTTATGTTTCGTGTGTCTTGAAATTTTGTTCTGTTGGCACTGAAGATATTTTTTGCACGGCAAATTGATGTTTTGACAAGCTTTTGGCCATGTAGATCTTGCTAGAAACATCCTTTTCAAATCAGGATGACATAGGTCATGGAACTGGCTGAAAACAGGGAAGCGACAATACGGAGGTAAGATAGAACGTGGAACAACAGATGTATCACAAAGAAGTTTCTCATTGCCAATAGTAACCTCTTGTACGCTGTTCAACTATTCATTTATCATTTGAGTGCGAAAATCTTCTGTTTGTCTTTTCGCTGATTCTGGTAAATCAAAAACGTCAATTTAGACGCCTGAATCATTTTGAGATTGTTCATTAGTATCAAATTAAGTTCGAGAGATACATTCGGCAACAATTTTTTTCGACCCACACAAATTGTGAATCTCATCTATATATATTCAGCTATAAAAGAAAACTGTCTGGCTTGTCGAGGACTACATTTATTAGATGCGCTTATTCGACAAAGTGAAAGTTATTGGTTTGTGGTCTATGAAAACAAGAGTTTTTTTGCTTTCTATGAGACAATGAAATTTAATGGTTGCAGCATTAATTGCAAACAATTTTTGTCATAATTGCTATAATTTTTTTCTGCTTGCGTTAGGCGTCTAGAGAAAAATGCTAGTGGTTGGTTTTTATCCGAACGCAATGACAAAGTGGTGTCTCGTGATATATGAAAAAGAGGATATATGATTTGCTCAAGCCTTCTTTAAGTGCGCAAGATGACACCGAATGCTGGGAAACCAACAATATGTGGGTTCCTTGGTATTCAAAATCAAATTAGCTTTTTTTCTTTGTGTCTGTCTTAGCTGTCTTGAATTCAGAAGATGCTGCAAAGGCCCAAAAATTTGTGGATATGACAGAATATGCTTCTTGCAAAAAGAAAAGATTCCCATTAATCTTCGGAGCTCTTTGTCATTCTTGGGCTCTTCTAAACCAATCAAGCTTTCAAACTTTGATGCGTGTGTTTGAATTTTTTTATCAGAAAAATTTCAGTTTCTAAGAAATCAAGTTTCTTTCAGCCTTTGGCATATGGTCCGTTTAAAACGCAAGCCATATTTTTTTAATCTTGTACACAAGCAATCAAGTTTTTCAAGATGCGATTCAATATCAGAGGATGCTATCAATACGTCGTCTGAGTAAACAAACACATTTGATATGTTCTGAACAACTTCGTAAATGGATCGTTGAAATGTTTCATCGATCCATTTTGTGTCACCAAATTGTGTCATCTGAGTGAATCGGTATCTGATCGTTTGCTTTGACCGTTATAAGTTTGCTAATAATTTTTTATTCAAGTGTAAGTTCAACCATTGTAATTTGAGTCACTCGATAACTATCTCTGACAGTTATCAGATTTAGTTATGAGATCGATAGTCATCGCAGGGTCTCCAAACACGAATTTCTTTCTTCGGAACCACATGCAAAGGCGTTGATTACGGACACTTAGATGGCCGCATTAGACCAAACCGTTGAATTTCATCAGGGCAAATTTGGCAGTTTTCAGATTTTCTAGAGTCAACTGTCTTGGTTTAGAGAAAACTTGTTTCCCGGATGTTTGAATTTTGTGGACTGTTTTATGTTTTGTTTCGTCCTAAAAAATAACGTCACCAGAAACATCAGAAAATTTTTTCTTGATTGCTCATAAGCTATCATTTTCAATTGACGAAAAGTCATTGTTTGCAACTTCTGAACTGATAAATGACTGTTTGAAACTTGTTGTAAAGATCGTCTCGTAGAAAAACCTGTTATTTTGTCAGTAAAGTTGAGGTTATCACAATTAACTGTAATTTTGAATTCCTTCAGAAAGTCTAAACCAAGAATATTGTCTTTGACATCTGCTATGAAGAATGTAAAAGGAAATGTTTTCGCAAAGAATGAATCGAAATTGATAACGACAATCTGCTAAAAATTTTAATTGAATCTCAATTGAAATTTCTAAGTGTCGTTACAGTAGTTGTTACGAAGTTTGTGTTAACAAAAGGTGGAATAATCTTTGTGTCATTGGACTTGTGTCTGCTATGACATCAAGTGAATTGTCTCCAAATTTAGCGACTATCAGAATGAAAGATTAAACCAGAGGTTGCCGCGCACAAACTAGGGGTTACTTGTCCGACGGATTTGCGCGTGGCGTTGGCTCTATGTTTTCAGGCTTCTGTCCTGAACACTGACACTGTGGAGTACATGATTTTGCTTTTTCAGCAAACAGGGATGATAGCGACGATTTTTTGTTCATTGACCTGCTGTCATGGCTATGCGTCTTCTTGTTTGATCTGTTTCATTTTGATTGGTTTACGGATTAATTGTTTTTCGTTGAATAATGATTTGACAACGGTCTTGTTGGCATTTGCTGTGTAGATGTTGTAAAAATATTTGGAGGACTCGTGGTAACCACATTGTTGGAGTAGCTGTAAATTTTATCAATTAATTTGGCAAATTGTTCAACATGACGCTCTAGATGGGCTGAGAGTGCGGTTTTGCCGGAAATTGGTATTGCTTGCATTAACCATTGCTTTATCACCTCGCCATCTAACGTCAAGCTACATTCGGCAACCTTTCGTTGAATTCTCATCAAGCACAATGAAGCTTTTTGACCGTCCAATGAAATCATTCCCAGGTCTTCTTCAATCATTTCTTGTTTCGACGTCTGGAAATTGCCGCAGATATGATCTTTGATACTTCTATGCCCATTGGAAGATTGATTGCAACGTCTTCAGGAAAAAGAGCAAGTATGTGACGAATTTTTGTCTAATCATTAGTTAATCCGATAAAGACAAATTGAGATTCCATTTGACGGAACCATACTTCAGGATTTGACCTGTAGAAAACAAGAGGTTTCATAGAAACTCTTCCAACGTAGCCAATCGAAGCAAAATGTTGTTGAGTGGGCAATATTTTGGAGCTATTGCTCTATCTAGAGTTTGGGATTCTAATAGTTGTCCACCAATACCTGAACCTACCGAACCTGCAGCGTCGCTTATACCTGTACCCGCCATACCAATATCTTTTATCACCATTCCCGAACCCATATCTATCAAATCCTGACCAGTACCAACCAAAATTGAACCCTAACCTACCGTACCCAACCCCCTCTCCCCCAAAAAAAAACCTCTATCTACCGGGCTACCCCTCGATTTATCCATCACCGTAAAACCAGCTATGGGAAGAATAACGGGGCCCCGGAAAACAAACAAATTTAAGATGTCGATCAAAGGTAAAGTTCGACACAAATTTTGTTGTAAATAACGATCAAGTTTGATTAGCTTGAACGAAAAAAAAACAGTTATTTAGCTTCTGTTTAGGCGTTTATTAACGGTTAAGGTTCACCATTGTAGGAGTTGGGGAATACTGACTTAATATTTAAATACCCCTTTCCCCTTTTAAACATTAGGTATATATTTTTAGTGTAATTGAAGCGTATAGAGAAGTCAACTGTAATAAACAGAATCAACAGAGCTTATGAAGCTAAAACGTGGTTACTTGAAAATCATGACTTCTAGCTTTCCGATTTCGTTTCGAACGATTTGATTTTTCTTACATGACTATAGTTGATACCATGACCTCTAAATGCTACTGTTTCCTACAGTTTGATCAGAGGTAGTTTCAGTCTGGGACCTCACACTGAGAGACTAACCAGTTGTTCTGGTTTGGGACCTCAACTTGAAGGACCAAGATAATTACTTATCAAATAACTGTTTAGCGAGCCTTTGTCACTGCTTTCCGCCATTCAATATTTAACACCTTGCTGTTTCGACACCAATTACAAACTTAATGGTAACTTTTTGCATAAAAGTTCAGCCGCTTTTTTATTACAGTTTAAATAAAATTTTGCGTATTAGCAATTACACAAATCTTAATTTTATAGACATATAAACTACCCAGGTTTTGGTCCAGACCCAAATTGAGCTATGATCAGACTATCCAGACTGAAATGACCTCTGATCAGACTTTCCAGACCGAAGTTACCCCTGATCAGACTTTCCAGACCAAAATGATCTCTGATCAGACTTTCCAGACCAAAATGTCCTCTGATCAGACCGAAACCAGACCATTGTCCAGACTATAGTGCGCTTATGATCAGACCCAAATTCAGACCATTGTCCAGACTATACACAGACTATGATCAGACTTTCCAGACCAAAGTGACCGCTTTTCAGACCAAACCCAGATCTTTGTCCAGACTATAGTGCGCCTATGATCAGACCCAAATTCAGACCACTGTCCAGATTATAAAAAGACAATGATCAGATTTTTTTTTGTTTTTCCAATACTTTCTTGAAAATTTGGTGCAAGGTTTTCTGTGGTAACTGAAGTATACAAAAAAGTACTCGATACGTTGTCAAATTTCGCGCTCAAAACTCGCTATTTTGATGTTTCAAAATAAATCGCTTTTCAACCCAGTCAAGGACTCGTTCAAATGAACTGAGGGTCTAGTGAGGAGTTTCACTGTCCAAGTACAGTCTGATAGAGAAAGAATTTTTGACCTAGGTGATAAACAAAAATAGTACTTGATACGTTGTCAAATTTCGCAATCAAAAACTGGCTAAATAGTGTTTCAAAATAAATCGCTTTTCAACCTAGTCAAGGACTCATTCAAATGAGTTGAGGCTCTAGGCAGGAGTGTCACTGTCCGAGTACAGTCTGAGATGGAAAGAATTTTTGACCCAAGTGGCATAGGAAAAAAATTTACGATACGTTGTTAATTTTCGCGCTCAAAAACTCGCTATATACTGTTTCAACATAAATTGCTTTTTAACCTAGTCAAGGACTTATTCAAATGAATTGAGGGTCTAGGGAGGAGTGTCCCTGTCTGAGTACAGTCTGTGAGGGAAAGAAATGTTGACCTAGGTGGTATACGAAAAAAGTACTCTATACGTTGTCAAAATTCGCGCTCTAATATCGCTATAAAGTGTTTCAACACAAATTGCTTTTCAACCTGATCAAGGACTTATTCAAATGAACTGAGGGTCTAGAGTGGAGTCTTACTGTCTGAGTACAGTCTAAGAGCGGAAGAATGAGCTATGTCTTTTTTTGATTCGTTTAGTATTGCAGAAGTTTTTAACAGTTTTCGAACTCGAACCTTCGGAAATGACCACATGCTCACTGCTCGATCTTCAAATTTCCTTCAATCAGAGTGTTTATGTTAATAATTGGTTAATATGATTTACAATATCATCGTATCAAATTGTTAAGACTATGTTGAACGTTTTCGGTTTGCTCTTCGGGAAACTATAACAGAACGAGCGTTCGGTACCAATTGAAAAAAGGGCATGGGAACTGAATGCTCGGTGGCTTTGGTTTCCTTAGTATTTAGCAGGACTTAATCAAATCACTTGAGGGTCTAGTGAGGAGTGTCGCTGTCCGAGTACAGTTTGAGACGGAACGAATTTTTGACCTAGGTGGCATACCAAAAAAGTACCCGATACGTTGTCAAATTTCGCGCTCAAAAAATCGCTATGTAGTGCTTCAACATAAATTGCTTATC
Organism: Convolutriloba macropyga; assembly: GCF_964194025.1. Lineage (NCBI taxonomy): Eukaryota > Metazoa > Xenacoelomorpha > Acoela > Convolutidae > Convolutriloba > Convolutriloba macropyga. The sequence goes on along the minus strand of NC_134479.1, from coordinate 9,081,467 downwards.
AACTAAGTCAAGGATTTATTCAAATGAACTTAGAGTCTAGTGAAGACTGTCACTGTCTGAGTTCAGTCTGATATAGAAAGTTTTGACCTAGTTGGTATACAAAAAATGTACTCGATAAGTTGTCAAATTTCGCGCTCAAAAAACTCGCTATATAGTGTTTCAACATAAATTGCTTTTCAACCTAGTCAAGAAATTTTCAAATGAACTGAGGGTCAGGGGAGGAGTTTCACTGTCCAAGTACAGTCTGATAGAGAAAGATTTTTTGACCTAGTTGGTATACAAAAAAAGGACTCGATACGTTGTCAAAGTTCGCGCTCAAAAAAAGGCTATATAGTGTTTCAACATAAATTGCTTTTCAACCTAGTCAAGGACTCGTTCAAATGAACTGAGGGTCTAGTGAGGAGTTTCACTGTCCAAATACAGTCTGATAGAGAAAGAATTTTTGACCTAGGTGGTAAAGAAAAAAAGTACTCGACACGTTGTCAAACTTCGCGCTAAAAAACTCGCTATATAGTGTTTCAACATAAATTGCTTTTCAACCTAGTCAAGAACTTTTCAAATGAACTGAGGGTCTGGGGAGGAGTTTCACTGTCCAAGTACAGTCTGATAGAGAAAGATTTTTTGACCTAGGGGGTATCCGAAAAAAGTACTCGATACGTTGTCAAAGTTCGCGCTCAAAAAAAGGCTATATAGTGTTTCAACATAAATTGCTTTTCAACCTAGTCAAGGACTCGTTCAAATGAACTGAGGGTCTAGTGAGGAGTTTCACTGTCCAAATACAGTCTGATAGAGAAAGAATTTTTGAGCTAGGTGGTAAAGAAAAAAAGTACTCGACACGTTGTCAAACTTCGCGCTAAAAAACTTGCTATATAGTGTTTCAACATAAATTGGTTTTCAACCTAGTCAAGGACTTATTCAATTGAATTCATGGTCTAAGGAGGAATTTCACTGTCCAATTACAGTCTGATAGAGAAAGAATTTTTGACCTAGGGAGTATCCGAAAAAAGTACTCGATACGTTGTCAAAGTTCGCGCTCAAAAAACGGCTATATAGTGTTTCAACATAAATTGCTTTTCAACCTAGTCAAGGACTCGTTCAATTGAACTGAAGTTCTAGTGAGGAGTTTCTCTGTCCGAGTACAGTCTGATAGAGAAAGAATTTTTGACCTAAGTGGTAAACAAAAAAAGGACTCGACACGTTGTCAAACTTCGCGCTAAAAAACTCGCTATATAGTGTTTCAACATAAATTGGTTTTCAACCTAGTCAAGGACTTATTCAATCGAATTGATGATCTAAGGAGGAGTGTCACGCTCTGAGTACAGTCTGGGATTGAAAGAATGAGCTACGTTTCGTTTTGATTGGTTTAGTATTGCAGAAGTTATTAACATTTTTCGACCTCGAACCTCCGGAATTGACCACATGATCACTGCTCGATCTTCAATTTTTCTTCAATCAGAGTGTTTATGTTAATAACCGGTTTATATGAGTTACAACATCACCGTATCAAACTTTTAAGACTAAGTTGAACGTTTTCAGTGAGCTCTTCGGGAAACTATAACTGAACGACCGTTTGGTACCAATTGAAAAAAGGGCATAGTGACTGAATGCTCGGTGGCTTTGGTTTCCTAAGTACTTAATAGAAACAGGTTGTGATATTAATTATTTTGAAGCTCGTTTCATGTTCAGTGTAATGCGCTACCTTTGGTTTTGATGGGTTTAGTATTGCAGAAGTTATTAACAGTTTTCGACCTCGAACCTCCGAAAATGACCACATGCTCACTGCTTTAACTTAAATTTTTCTTTAATCAGAGTGTTTATGTTGATAATCGGTTAATATGAGTCACCATTTCATTGTACCAAACTCTTAAAACTATGGTGAACGGTTGCATTAAAACAGTTGTAAGGCATGATCAGGCAGATTTTTAAATTAGTGACTAAAAGTTTAAACTATCGCAAAAAAACAGGATCTGAATGTTTTGCAGTTTTTCACTATTTTCTTTAAATTGGGAACCAAAATTAGTGACCAATAGCGCATTCTCTCTCGTGCATGCCAGTCTTCTATCAAAGTGTTAGTGTAAGTCCTGAAGACTTTTTTTGGAACGTTTTTCAAGATTGAATGCTGAAAATCTTAGCTTTTCTCAAATATTAATGGAAGAGTGGTGTTTTGAGCAATAGAACAAGTTTTTCGGCAATCGTTTTGTGTTTCCTAGACACTATTTAGGTTTTTGAAGCTAATTGTATCAAACAATGGGATTAATTCAACTATTTTTCTTTTTTCACGATTTCATCAAATTTCTGTGGATGTTGTTTTATGTCAAAACACACAAAACACCATAACCTTCATGGTGAGTGGGAAATTTTTTCCCACCTCACCATGAAGGTTTGCCGTGACCTAGAACGCCGAAGTGGACTAAAATTACACCCACAAATACGCCGGGAACGCTGTTTCATGTTGTCTTGCGTCGGTTACGGAGATTTTGGGCTTCGGTGATAGCCCAAAAAATGGCGTATGGAATACTATATTGTTAATATCTTCTAAAGTACTGAACCAAATTAAACGGGAGTAGTCGCATTTTGTTGGCACTAAACCCTTCTTGCTTGCACTGCTTAGTTAGTTTCTCAAATCGGCCTAATCAAAAAGTTATTAATGTTTAAATTTGAAAAAAGTCGAATTTTCGGGCTATTCGGGATGACCCAAATTTCGGTACAACAAAGCACGCGATTTACCCTACAAATGTTAGTGTTTTAGAATCCTCAGTTAGTGGGGAGTATCCCCATATATATTTCTCATACCGTTTTAGCAAGTCCAGATGCCGAATTTTGGCTCTGCAGCCGGAGTACTCTGCTTTTTTGGTCATTTGGTACGGTACCTTTACTTTGGAATAACTCGTTGTAGAGTGAATCGATTTTGATGAAACTTTGTGGTTATACCCAGCTTGAGCTAAGCTTTGTTTTGATATAGGTTTCGTTTCGTTTCGATCAGCAGTTTTTGAGAAATTGGCCAGGACATGTGCCTCAATTTTGAACCGGTGAAGCAGGGTACCTGTACCTGCAGAGCTATGCCAAACCACCTGTGGTGCGATTTAAGGCTTGATTAATGGCTTGTTAGATTCCTTTAATAATGGGGATTGTCCCCATATATATTTTACAGGTCATTTTATGTAGTTCAGATGGTCAATTTTAGCTCTGAATGTGGCGTATCTCTCTTCTGGGGTCATTTGGTACGGTACCTTATTTTCGCTATAACTCCTCGAAGAGTACACCGATTGAGCTCATTTTTTAATATGATGCGTATCTCAAGCAATGCTACAAACTGTACCAAGGGCGTTTTTTTTTGTTCAGCCGTTTTGGAGAAATTGGCCAAAACAATTGGCCCCATTTTGACCTCCTGAGGAGAGGAACACCAAATTGACCGACAGTAAAGACAGCATTTCTTCTTCTTTCAGATTGTTGTTTGTTCAAAAACTGTTTGTATACTTTCTTTGGGACATCTGGAGCGTGCCTGGATTGATTAATGTAAGTTTCTTAATGAAGTTTAGAGTTGTAAATTAGAGATCGAGCACATGAGTCCTTGAAAAAGTGGTCATACTGAGCGAATGCTCATCGGCTTTGATTTTCCCAGTACTTAACAGAAACACGTTGTAGTATATATAGTTTTAAAGCCTATTTTAGCACCGATCTAATGAGCTATGTCTCGTTTCGTTTCGTTCAGTACTTTAAAAGTTATTAACGATTTCCGACCTCGAACCTCCGGAAATGACCACATGCTCACTGCTCGATCTCTAATTTTTCTTTGATCAGACGTTTAATGTTGATAACCGGTTAATATGAGTTACAATATCATCGTATCAGACTTTTAAGACTATGTAGAACGTTTTCGGTCCGGTCTTCGGGAAACTATAACTGAACGAGCTTTCGGTACTAATTGAAAAAAGGGCATGGTGACTGAATGCTCGGTGGCTTTGATTTCATAAGTACTTAACAGAAACAGGTCGTGATATATATGATTTTAAAGCTCGTTTCATGCTCAGTCTAATCTAAGGACTTATTCAAATGAACTGAGGGTCTAGAGTGGAGTCTTACTGTCTGAGTACAGTCTAAGAGCGGAAGAATGAGCTATGTCTCGTTTTGATTAGTTTAGTATTGCAGGAGTTATTAACAATTTTCGACCTCGAACCTCCGGAAATGACCACATGCTCGCTGCTCGATCTTCATTTTTTTTTTCAATCAGAGTGGTTATGTCGATAACTTGTTAATATGAGTTTCAATAGCATCGTGTAAAACTTTTAAGACTATGGTGAACGTTTTTGGTGCGCTTTTCGGGAAACTATAATCGAACGAGCGTTTGGTACCAATTGAAAAAAAGGACATGATGACTGAATGCTCTGTGGCTTTGATTTCCTAAGTACTTAGCAGGACTTAATCAAATCAATTGAGGGTCTAGGGCGGAGTGTCACTGTCCGAGTACAGTCTGATAGAGAAAGAATTTTTGACCTAGTTGGTATACAAAAAAAGTACTCGATACGTTGTCAAAATTCGCGCTCAAAAAATCGCTATATAGTGTTTCAACATAAATTGCTTTTCAACCTAGTCAAAGACTTATTCAAATGAATTGAGGGTCTAGAGAGGAGTGTCAAAGTCCGAGTACACTCTGTCAGTGAAAGAATTTTTGACCTAGGTGGTATACGAAAAAAGTAGTCGATACGTTGTCAAATTTCGCGCTCAAAAAATCGCTATATAGTGTTTCAACATAAATTGCTTTTCAACCTAGTCAAGGACTTATTCAAATGAATTGAGGGTCTAGAGAGGAGTGTCAAGGTCCGAGTACAGTCTGGCAGTGAAAGAATTTTTGACCTAGGTGGTATACAAAAAAAGTACTCGATACGTTGTCAAATTTCGCGCTCAAAAAATCGCTATATAGTGTTTCAACATAAATTGCTTTTCAACCAAGTCAAGGACTTATTCAAATGAATTGAGGGTCTAGAGAGGAGTGTCAAGGTCCGAGTACAGTCTGGCAGTGAAAGAATTTTTGACCTAGGTGGTATACAAAAAAAGTACTCGATACGTTGTCAAATTTTGCGCTCAAAAAATCGCTATATAGTGTTTCAACATAAATTGCTTTTCAACCTAGTCAAGGACTTATTCAAATGAATTGAGGGTCTAGAGAGGAGTGTCAAGGTCCGAATACAGTCTGGCAGTGAAAGAATTTTTGACCTAGGTGGTATACAAAAAAAGTACTCGATACGTTGTCAAATTTCGCGCTCAAAAAATCGCTATATAGTGTTTCAACATAAATTGCTTTTCAACCTAGTCAAGGACTTATTCAAATGAATTGAGGGTCTAGAGAGGAGTGTCAAAGTCCGAGTACAGTCTGTCAGTGAAAGAATTTTTGACCTAGGTGGTATACGAAAAAAGTACTCGATACGTTGTCAAATTTCGCGCTCAAAAAATCGCTATATAGTGTTTCAACATAAATTGCTTTTCAACCTAGTCAAGGACTTATTCAAATGAATTGAGGGTCTAAAGAGGAGTGTCAAGGTCCGAGTACAGTCTGGCAGTGAAAGAATTTTTGACCTAGGTGGTATACAAAAAAAGTACTCGATACGTTGTCAAATTTTGCGCTCAAAAAATCGCTATATAGTGTTTCAACATAAATTGCTTTTCAACCTAGTCAAGGACTTATTCAAATGAATTGAGGGTCTAGAGAGGAGTGTCAAGGTCCGAGTACAGTCTGTCAGTGAAAGAATTTTTGACCTAGGTGGTATACGAAAAAAGTACTCGATACGTTGTCAAATTTCGCGCTCAAAAAATCGCTATATAGTGTTTCAACATAAATTGCTTTTCAACCTAGTCAAGGACTTATTCAAATGAATTGAGGGTCTAGAGAGGAGTGTCAAGGTCCGAGTACAGTCTGGCAGTGAAAGAATTTTTGACCTAGGTGGTATACAAAAAAAGTACTCGATACGTTGTCGAATTTCGCGCTCAAAAAATCGCTATATAGTGTTTCAACATAAATTGCTTTTCAACCTAGTCAAGGACTTATTCAAATGAATTGAGGGTCTAGAGAGGAGTGTCAAGGTCCGAGTACAGTCTGGCAGTGAAAGAATTTGTGACCTAGGTGGTATACAAAAAAAGTACTCGATACGTTGTCAAATTTCGCGCTCAAAAAATCGCTATATAGTGTTTCAACATAAATTGCTTTTCAACCTAGTTAAGGAGTTACTCAAATTAATTGAGGGTCTAGAGAGGAGTGTCAAGGTCTGAGTACAGTCTGGGAGCGAAAGAATTTTTGACCTAGGTGGTATACGAAAAAAGTACTCGATACGTTGTCAAATTTCGCGCTCAAAAAATCGCTATATAGTGTTTCAACATAAATTGCTTTTCAACCTAGTCAAGGACTTATTCAAATGAATTGAGGGTCTAGAGAGGAGTGTCAAGGTCCGAGTACAGTCTGGCAGTGAAAGAATTTTTGACCTAGGTGGTATACAAAAAAAGTACTCGATACGTTGTCAATTTTCGCGCTCAAAAAATCGCTATATAGTGTTTCAACATAAATTGCTTTTCAACCTAGTCAAGGACTTATTCAAATGAATTGAGGGTCTAGAGAGGAGTGTCAAGGTCCGAGTACAGTCTGGCAGTGAAAGAATTTTTGACCTAGGTGGTATACAAAAAAAGTACTCGATACGTTGTCAAATTTCGCGCTCAAAAAATCGCTATATAGTGTTTCAACATAAATTGCTTTTCAACCTAGTCAAGGACTTACTCAAATGAATTGAGGGTCTAGAGAGGAGTGTCAAGGTCCGAGTACAGTCTGGGAGCGAAAGAATTTTTGACCTAGGTGGTATACGAAAAAAATACTCGGTACGTTGTCAAATTTCGCGCTGAAAAACTCACTATATAGTGTTCCAACATAAATTGCTTTTCAACCTAGTCAAGGACTTATTCAAATGAATTGAGGGTCTAGAGAGGAGTTTCAAGGTCCGAGTACAGTCTGTCAGTGAAAGAATTTTTGACCTAGGTGGTATACGAAAAAAGTACTCGATACGTTGTCAAATTTCGCGCTCAAAAAATCGCTATATAGTGTTTCAACATAAATTGCTTTTCAACCTAGTCAAGGACTTATTCAAATGAATTGAGGGTCTAGAGAGGAGTGTCAAGGTCCGAGTACAGTCTGGCAGTGAAAGAATTTTTGACCTAGGTGGTATACAAAAAAAGTACTCGATACGTTGTCAAATTTCGCGCTCAAAAAATCGCTATATAGTGTTTCAACATAAATTGCTTTTCAACCTAGTCAAGGACTTATTCAAATGAATTGAGGGTCTAGAGAGGAGTGTCAAGGTCCGAGTACAGTCTGGCAGTGAAAGATTTTTTGACCTAGTTGGTATACAAAAAAAGTAATCGATACGTTGTCAAATTTCGCGCTCAAAAAATCGCTATATAGTGTTTCAACATAAATTGCTTTTCAACCTAGTCAAAGACTTATTCAAATGAATTGAGGGTCTAGAGAGGAGTGTCAAGGTCCGAGTACAGTCTGGCAGTGAAAGAATTTTTGACCTAGGTGGTATACAAAAAAAGTACTCGATACGTTGTCAAATTTCGCGCTCAAAAAATCGCTATATAGTGTTTCAACATAAATTGCTTTTCAACCTAGTTAAGGACTTACTCAAATTAATTGAGGGTCTAGAGAGGAGTGTCAAGGTCTGAGTACAGTCTGGGAGCGAAAGAATTTTTGACCTAGGTGGTATACGAAAAAAGTACTCGATACGTTGTCAAATTTCGCGCTCAAAAAATCGCTATATAGTGTTTCAACATAAATTGCTTTTCAACCTAGTCAAGGACTTATTCAAATGAATTGAGGGTCTAGAGAGGAGTGTCAAGGTCCGAGTACAGTCTGGCAGTGAAAGAATTTTTGACCTAGGTGGTATACAAAAAAAGTACTCGATACGTTGTCAAATTTCGCGCTCAAAAAATCGCTATATAGTGTTTCAACATAAATTGCTTTTCAACCTAGTCAAGGACTTATTCAAATGAATTGAGGGTCTAGAGAGGAGTGTCAAGGTCCGAGTACAGTCTGGCAGTGAAAGAATTTTTGACCTAGGTGGTATACAAAAAAAGTACTCGATACGTTGTCAAATTTCGCGCTCAAAAAATCGCTATATAGTGTTTCAACATAAATTGCTTTTCAACCTAGTCAAGGACTTACTCAAATGAATTGAGGGTCTAGAGAGGAGTGTCAAGGTCCGAGTACAGTCTGGGAGCGAAAGAATTTTTGACCTAGGTGGTATACGAAAAAAATACTCGGTACGTTGTCAAATTTCGCGCTGAAAAACTCACTATATAGTGTTCCAACATAAATTGCTTTTCAACCTAGTCAAGGACTTATTCAAATGAATTGAGGGTCTAGAGAGGAGTTTCAAGGTCCGAGTACAGTCTGTCAGTGAAAGAATTTTTGACCTAGGTGGTATACGAAAAAAGTACTCGATACGTTGTCAAATTTCGCGCTCAAAAAATCGCTATATAGTGTTTCAACATAAATTGCTTTTCAACCTAGTCAAGGACTTATTCAAATGAATTGAGGGTCTAGAGAGGAGTGTCAAGGTCCGAGTACAGTCTGGCAGTGAAAGAATTTTTGACCTAGGTGGTATACAAAAAAAGTACTCGATACGTTGTCAAATTTCGCGCTCAAAAAATCGCTATATAGTGTTTCAACATAAATTGCTTTTCAACCTAGTCAAGGACTTATTCAAATGAATTGAGGGTCTAGAGAGGAGTGTCAAGGTCCGAGTACAGTCTGGCAGTGAAAGATTTTTTGACCTAGTTGGTATACAAAAAAAGTACTCGATACGTTGTCAAGTTTCGCGCTCAAAAAATCGCTATATAGTGTTTCAACATAAATTGCTTTTCAACCTAGTCAAGGACTTACTCAAATGAATTGAGGGTCTAGAGAGGAGTGTCAAGGTCCGAGTACAGTCTGGGAGCGAAAGAATTTCTGACCTAGGTGGTATACGAAAAAAATACTCGGTACGTTGTCAAATTTCGCGCTCAAAAAATCGCTATATAGTGTTTCAACATAAATTGCTTTTCAACCTAGTCAAGGACTTATTCAAATGAATTGAGGGTCTAGAGAGGAGTGTCAAGGTCCGAGTACAATCTGGGAGTGAAAGAATTTTTGACCTAGTTGGTATACAAAAAAAGTACTCGATACGTTGTCAAATTTCGCGCAAAAAAACTCGCTATTTAGTGTTTCAACATAAATTGGTTTTCAACCTAGTCAAGGACTTATTAAAATGAATTGAGGGTCTAGGGAGGAGTGTCACTGTCTGAGTACAGTATGAGAGGGAAAATTTTTTTGACCTAGGTGGTATACGAAAAAAGTACTCGATACGTTGTCAAATTTCGCGCTCAAAAAATCGCTATATAGTGTTGCAACATAAATTGCTTTTCAACCTAGTCAAGGACTTATTCAAACGAATTGAGGGTCTAGGGAGGAGTGTCACTGGCCGATTACAGTCTGATAGAGAAAGAATTTTTGACCTAGTTGGTATACAAAAAAAGTACTCGATACGTTGTCAAATTTCGCGCTAAAAAACTCGCTATTTAGTGTTTCAACATAAATTGGTTTTCAACCTAGTCAAGGACTTATTAAAATGAATTGAGGGTCTAGGGAGGAGTGTCACTGTCTGAGTACAGTCTGAGAGGGAATTTTTTTTTGACCTAGGTGGTATACGAAAAAAGTACTCGATACGTTGTCAAATTTCGCGCTCAAAAAATCGCTATGTAGTGTTGCAACATAAATTGCTTTTCAACCTAGTCAAGGACTTATTCAAATGAATTGAAGGTCTAGGGAGGAGTGTCACTTTCCGAGTACAGTCTGATAGAGAAAGAATTTTGGACTTAGTTGGTATACAAAAAAAGTACTCGATACGTTGTCAAATTTCGCGCTCAAAAAATCGCTATATAGTGTTTCAACATAAATTGCTTTTAAACCTAGTCAAGGACTTATTCAAATGAATTGAGGGTCTAGAGAGGAGTGTCAAGGTCCGAGTACAGTCGTGCAGTGAAAGAATTTTTGACCTAGGTGGTATACAAAAAAAGTACTCGATACGTTGTCAAATTTCGCGCTCAAAAAATCGCTATATAGTGTTTCAACATAAATTGCTTTTCAACCTAGTCAAGGACTTATTCAAATGAATTGAGGGTCTAGAGAGGAGTATCAAGATCCGAGTACAGTCTGGCAGTGAAAGAATTTTTGACCTAGGTGGTATACAAAAAAAGTACTCGATACGTTGTCAAATTTCGCGCTCAAAAAATCGCTATATAGTGTTTCAACATAAATTGCTTTTCAACCTAGTCAAGGACTTATTCAAATGAATTGAGGGTCTAGAGAGGAGTGTCAAGGTCCGAGTACAGTCTGGCAGTGAAAGAATTTTTGACCTAGGTGGCATACAAAAAAAGTACTCGATACGTTGTCAAAGTTCGCGCTCAAAAAATCGCTATATAGTGTTTCAACATAAATTGCTTTTCAACCTAGTCAAGGACTTATTCAAATGAATTGAGGGTCTAGAGATGAGTGTCAAGGTCCGAGTACAGTTTGGGAGTGAAAGAATTTTTGACCTAGGTGGTATACGAAAAAAGTACTCGGTACGTTGTCAAATTTCGCGCTGAAAAACTCACTATATAGTGTTCCAACATAAATTGATTTCAACCTAGTCAAGGACTTATTCAAACGAATTGAGGGTCTAGGGAGGAGTGTCACTGGCCGATTACAGTCTGATAGAGAAAGAATTTTTGACCTAGTTGGTATACAAAAAAAGTACTCGATACGTTGTCAAATTTCGCGCTAAAAAACTCGCTATTTAGTGTTTCAACATAAATTGGTTTTCAACCTAGTCAAGGACTTATTAAAATGAATTGAGGGTCTAGGGAGGAGTGTCACTGTCTGAGTACAGTCTGAGAGGGAATTTTTTTTTTGACCTAGGTGGTATACGAAAAAAGTACTCGATACGTTGTCAAATTTCGCGCTCAAAAAATCGCTATGTAGTGTTGCAACATAAATTGCTTTTCAACCTAGTCAAGGACTTATTCAAATGAATTGAAGGTCTAGGGAGGAGTGTCACTTTCCGAGTACAGTCTGATAGAGAAAGAATTTTGGACTTAGTTGGTATACAAAAAAAGTACTCGATACGTTGTCAAATTTCGCGCTCAAAAAATCGCTATATAGTGTTTCAACATAAATTGCTTTTAAACCTAGTCAAGGACTTATTCAAATGAATTGAGGGTCTAGAGAGGAGTGTCAAGGTCCGAGTACAGTCGTGCAGTGAAAGAATTTTTGACCTAGGTGGTATACAAAAAAAGTACTCGATACGTTGTCAAATTTCGCGCTCAAAAAATCGCTATATAGTGTTTCAACATAAATTGCTTTTCAACCTAGTCAAGGACTTATTCAAATGAATTGAGGGTCTAGAGAGGAGTGTCAAGATCCGAGTACAGTCTGGCAGTGAAAGAATTTTTGACCTAGGTGGTATACAAAAAAAGTACTCGATACGTTGTCAAATTTCGCGCTCAAAAAATCGCTATATAGTGTTTCAACATAAATTGCTTTTCAACCTAGTCAAGGACTTATTCAAATGAATTGAGGGTCTAGAGAGGAGTGTCAAGGTCCGAGTACAGTCTGGCAGTGAAAGAATTTTTGACCTAGGTGGCATACAAAAAAAGTACTCGATACGTTGTCAAAGTTCGCGCTCAAAAAATCGCTATATAGTGTTTCAACATAAATTGCTTTTCAACCTAGTCAAGGACTTATTCAAATGAATTGAGGGTCTAGAGATGAGTGTCAAGGTCCGAGTACAGTTTGGGAGTGAAAGAATTTTTGACCTAGGTGGTATACGAAAAAAGTACTCGGTACGTTGTCAAATTTCGCGCTGAAAAACTCACTATATAGTGTTCCAACATAAATTGATTTCAACCTAGTCAAGGACTTATTCAAATGAATTGAGGGTCTAGAGAGGAGTGTCAAGGTCCGAGTACAGTCTGGGAGTGAAAGAATTTTTGACCTAGTTGGTATACAAAAAAAGTACTCGATACGTTGTCAAATTTCGCGCTAAAAAACTCGCTATTTAGTGTTTCAACATAAATTGGTTTTCAACCTAGTCAAGGACTTATTCAATAGAATTGAGGGTCTAGAGAGGAGTGTCAAGGTCCGAGTACAGTCTGGCAGTGAAAGAGTTTTTGACCTAGGTGGTATACAAAAAAAGTACTCGATACGTTGTCAAATTTCGCGCTCAAAAAATCGCTATATAGTGTTTCAACATAAATTGCTTTTCAACCTAGTCAAGGACTTATTCAAATGAATTGAGGGTCTGGAGAGGAGTGTCAAGGTCCGAGTACAGTCTGGCAGCGAAAGAATTTTTGACCTAGGTGGTATACAAAAAAGTACTCGATACGTTGTCAAATTTCGCGCTAAAAAACTCGCTATTTAGTGTTTCAACATAAATTGGTTTTCAACCTAGTCAAGGACTTATTCAAATGAATTGAGGGTCTAGGGAGGAGTGTCACTGTCCGAGTACTGTCTGATAGAGAAAGAATTTTTGACCTAGTTGGTATACAAAAAAAGTACTCGATACGTTGTCAAATTTCGCGCTAAAAAACTCGCTATTTAGTGTTTCAACATAAATTGGTTTTCAACCTAGTCAAGGACTTATTAAAATGAATTGAGGGTCTAGGGAGGAGTGTCACTGTCTGAGTACAGTCTGAGAGGGAAAATTTTTTTGACCTAGGTGGTATACGAAAAAAGTACTCGATACGTTGTCAAATTTCGCGCTCAAAAAATCGCTATATTGTGTTGCAACATAAATTGCTTTTCAACCTAGTCAAGGACTTATTCAAATGAATTGAGGGTCTAGGGAGGAGTGTCACTGTCCGAGTACTGTCTGATAGAGAAAGAATTTTTGACCTAGTTGGTATACAAAAAAAGTACTCGATACGTTGTCAAATTTCGCGCTAAAAAACTCGCTATTTAGTGTTTCAACATAAATTGGTTTTCAACCTAGTCAAGGACTTATTAAAATGAATTGAGGGTCTAGGGAGGAGTGTCACTGTCTGAGTACAGTCTGAGAGGGAAAATTTTTTTGACCTAGGTGGTATACGAAAAAAGTACTCGATACGTTGTCAAATTTCGCGCTCAAAAAATCGCTATATAGTGTTGCAACATAAATTGCTTTTCAACCTAGTCAAGGACTTGTTCAAATGAATTGAGGGTCTAGGGAGGAGTGTCACTGTCCGAGTACAGTCTCATAGAGAAAGAATTTTTGACCTAGTTGGTATACAAAAAAAGTACTCGGTACGTTGTCAAATTTCGCGCTGAAAAACTCACTATATAGTGTTCCAACATAAATTGCTTTTCAAACTAGTCAAGGACTTATTCAAATGAATTGAGGGTCTAGAGAAGAGTGTCAAGGTCCGAGTACAGTCTGGGAGTGAAAGAATTTTTGACCTAGTTGGTATACAAAAAAAAGTACTCTGTACGTTGTCAAATTTCGCGCTGAAAAACTCTCTATAAAGTGTTCCAACATAAATTGCTTTTCGACCTAGTCAAGGACTGATTCAAATGAATTGAGGGTCTAGGGAGGAGTGTCACTGTCTGAGTACAGTCTGAGAGGGAAAATTTTTTTGACCTAGGTGGTATACGAAAAAAGTACTCGACACGTTGTCAAATTTCGCGCTCAAAAAATCGCTATATAGTGTTTCAACAAATTGGTTTTCAACTTAGTCCAGGACTTATTCAAATGAATTGAGGGTCTAGGGAGGAGTGTCACTGTCCGAGTACAGTCTGATAGAGAAAAAATTTTTGACCTAGTTGGTATACAAAAAAAGTACTCGATACGTTGTCAAATTTCGCGCTCAAAAAGTCGCTATATAGTGTTTCAACATAAATTGCTTTTTAACCTAGTCAAGGACTTATTCAAATGAATTGAGGGTCTAGAGAGGAGTGTCAAGGTCCGAGTACAGTCTGGCAGTGAAAGAATTTTTGACCTAGGTGGTATACAAAAAAAGTACTCGATACGTTGTCAAATTTCGCGCTCAAAAAATCGCTTTATAGTGTTTCAACATAAATGGCTTTTCAACCTAGTCAAGGACTTATTCAAATGAATTGAGGGTCTAGAGAGGAGTGTCAAAGTCCAAGTACAGTCTGGCAGTGAACGAATTTTTGACCTAGGTGGTATACAAAAAAAGTACTCGATACCTTGTCAAATTTCGCGCTCAAAAAATCGCTATATAGTGTTTCAACATAAATTGCTTTTCAACCTAGTCAAGGACTTATTCAAATGAATTGAGGGTCTAGAGAGGAGTGTCAAGGTCCGAGTACAGTCTGGCAGTGAAAGATTTTTTGACCTAGGTGGTATACAAAAAAAGTACTCGATACGTTGTCAAATTTCGCGCTCAAAAAATCGCTATATAGTGTTTCAACATAAATTGCTTTTCAACCTAGTCAAGGACTTATTCAAATGAATTGAGGGTCTAGAGAGGAGTGTCAAAGTCCAAGTACAGTCTGGCAGTGAAAGAATTTTTGACCTAGGTGGTATACAAAAAAGTACTTGATACCTTGTCAAATTTCGCGCTCAAAAAATCGCTATAAAGTGTTTCAACATAAATTGCTTTTCAACCTAGTCAAGGACTTATTCAAATGAATTGAGGGTCTAGAGAGGAGTGTCAAGGTCCGAGTACAGTCTGGCAGTGAAAGATTTTTTGACCTAGGTGGTATACAAAAAGGTACTCGATACGTTGTCAAATTTCGCGCTCAAAAAATCGCTATATAGTGTTTCAAAATAAATTGCTTTTCAACCTAGTCAAGGACTTATTCAAATGAATTGAGGGTCTAGAGAGGAGTGTCAAGGTCCGAGTACAGTCTGGCAGTGAAAGACTTTTTGACCTAGGTGGTATACGAAAAAAGTACTCGATACGTTGTCAAACTTCGCGCTCAAAAAATCGCTATATAGTGTTTCAACATAAATTGCTTTTCAACCTAGTCAAGGACTTATTCAAATGAATTGAGGGTCTAGAGAGGAGTGTCAAGGTCCGAGTACAGTCTGGCAGTGAAAGAATTTTTGACCTAGGTGGTATACAAAAAAAGTACTCGATACGTTGTCAAATTTCGCGCTCAAAAAATCGCTATATAGTGTTTCAACATAAATTGCTTCTCAACCTAGTCAAGGACTTATTCAAATGAATTGAGGGTCTAGAGAGGAGTGTCAAGGTCCGAGTACAGTCTGGCAGTGAAAGAATTTTTGACCTAGGTGGTATACAAAAAAGTACTCGATACGTTGTCAAATTTCGCGCTCAAAAAATCGCTATATAGTGTTTCAACATAAATTGCTTTTCAACCTAGTCAAGGTTTTATTCAAATGAATTGAGGGTCTAGAGAGGAGTGTCAACGTCCGAGTACAGTCTGGCAGTGAAAGAATTTTTGACCTAGGTGGTATACAAAAAAAGTACTCGATACGTTGTCAAATTTCGCGCTCAAAAAATCGCTATATAGTGTTTCAACATAAATTGCTTTTCAACCTAGTCAAGGACTTATTCAAATGAATTGAGGGTCTAGAGAGGAGTGTCAAGGTCCGAGTACAGTCTGGCAGTGAAAGAATTTTTGACCTAGGTGGTATACAAAAAAAGTACTCGATACGTTGTCAAATTTCGCGCTCAAAAAATCGCTATATAGTGTTTCAACATAAATTGCTTTTCAACCTAGTCAAGGACTTATTCAAATGAATTGAGGGTCTAGAGAGGAGTGTCAAGGTCCGAGTACAGTCTGGCAGTGAAAGAATTTTTGACCTAGGTGGTATACAAAAAAGTACTCGATACGTTGTCAAATTTCGCGCTCAAAAAATCGCTATATAGTGTTTCAACATAAATTGCTTTTCAACCTAGTCAAGGTTTTATTCAAATGAATTGAGGGTCTAGAGAGGAGTGTCAACGTCCGAGTACAGTCTGGCAGTGAAAGAATTTTTGACCTAGGTGGTATACAAAAAAAGTACTCGATACGTTGTCAAATTTCGCGCTCAAAAAATCGCTATATAGTGTTTCAACATAAATTGCTTTTCAACCTAGTCAAGGACTTATTCAAATGAATTGAGGGTCTAGAGAGGAGTTTCAAGGTCCGAGTACAGTCTGGCAGTGAAAGAATTTTTGACCTAGGTGGTATACAAAAAAAGTACTCGATACGTTGTCAAATTTCGCGCTCAAAAAATCGCTATATAGTGTTTCAACATAAATTGCTTTTCAACCTAGTCAAGGACTTATTCAAATGAATTGAGGGTCTAGAGAGGAGTGTCAAGGTCCGAGTACAGTCTGGCAGTGAAAGAATTTTTGACCTAGGTGGTATACAAAAAAGTACTCGATACGTTGTCAAATTTCGCGCTCAAAAAATCGCTATATAGTGTTTCAACATAAATTGCTTTTCAACCTAGTCAAGGACTTATTCAAATGAATTGAGGGTCTAGAGAGGAGTGTCAAGGTCCGAGTACAGTCTGGGAGTGAAAGAATTTTTGACCTAGGTGGTATACGAAAAAAGTACTCGGTACGTTGTCAAATTTCGCGCTAAAAAACTCGCTATTTAGTGTTTCAACATAAATTGGTTTTCAACCTAGTCAAGGACTTATTAAAATGAATTGAGGGTCTAGGGAGGAGTGTCACTGTCTGAGTACAGTCTGAGAGGGAAAATTTTTTTGACCTAGGTGGTATACGAAAAAAGTACTCGGTACGTTGTCAAATTTCGCGCTAAAAAACTCGCTATTTAGTGTTTCAACATAAATTGGTTTTCAACCTAGTCAAGGACTTATTCAAATGAATTGAGGGTCTAGAGAGGAGTGTCAAGGTCCGAGTACAGTCTGGCAGTGAAAGAATTTTTGACCTAGGTGGTATACGAAAAAAGTACTCGGTACGTTGTCAAATTTCGCGCTAAAAAACTCGCTATTTAGTGTTTCAACATAAATTGGTTTTCAACCTAGTCAAGGACTTATTCAAATGAATTGAGGGTCTAGAGAGGAGTGTCAAGGTCCGAGTACAGTCTGGCAGTGAAAGAATTTTTGACCTAGGTGGTATACAAAAAAGTACTCGATACGTTGTCAAATTTCGCGCTCAAAAAATCGCTATATAGTGTTTCAACATAAATTGCTTTTCAACCTAGTCAAGGTTTTATTCAAATGAATTGAGGGTCTAGAGAGGAGTGTCAACGTCCGAGTACAGTCTGGCAGTGAAAGAATTTTTGACCTAGGTGGTATACAAAAAAAGTACTCGATACGTTGTCAAATTTCGCGCTCAAAAAATCGCTATATAGTGTTTCAACATAAATTGCTTTTCAACCTAGTCAAGGACTTATTGAAATGAATTGAGGGTCTAGAGAGGAGTTTCAAGGTCCGAGTACAGTCTGGCAGTGAAAGAATTTTTGACCTAGGTGGTATACAAAAAAGTACTCGATACGTTGTCAAATTTCGCGCTCAAAAAATCGCTATATAGTGTTTCAACATAAATTGCTTTTCAACCTAGTCAAGGACTTATTCAAATGAATTGAGGGTCTAGAGAGGAGTGTCAAGGTCCGAGTACAGTCTGGCAGTGAAAGAATTTTTGACCTAGGTGGTATACAAAAAAGTACTCGATACGTTGTCAAATTTCGCGCTCAAAAAATCGCTATATAGTGTTTCAACATAAATTGCTTTTCAACCTAGTCAAGGTTTTATTCAAATGAATTGAGGGTCTAGAGAGGAGTGTCAACGTCCGAGTACAGTCTGGCAGTGAAAGAATTTTTGACCTAGGTGGTATACAAAAAAAGTACTCGATACGTTGTCAAATTTCGCGCTCAAAAAATCGCTATATAGTGTTTCAACATAAATTGCTTTTCAACCTAGTCAAGGACTTATTCAAATGAATTGAGGGTCTAGAGAGGAGTTTCAAGGTCCGAGTACAGTCTGGCAGTGAAAGAATTTTTGACCTAGGTGGTATACAAAAAAGTACTCGATACGTTGTCAAATTTCGCGCTCAAAAAATCGCTATATAGTGTTTCAACATAAATTGCTTTTCAACCTAGTCAAGGTTTTATTCAAATGAATTGAGGGTCTAGAGAGGAGTGTCAACGTCCGAGTACAGTCTGGCAGTGAAAGAATTTTTGACCTAGGTGGTATACAAAAAAAGTACTCGATACGTTGTCAAATTTCGCGCTCAAAAAATCGCTATATAGTGTTTCAACATAAATTGCTTTTCAACCTAGTCAAGGACTTATTGAAATGAATTGAGGGTCTAGAGAGGAGTTTCAAGGTCCGAGTACAGTCTGGCAGTGAAAGAATTTTTGACCTAGGTGGTATACAAAAAAAGTACTCGATACGTTGTCAAATTTCGCGCTCAAAAAATCGCTATATAGTGTTTCAACATAAATTGCTTTTCAACCTAGTCAAGGACTTATTCAAATGAATTGAGGGTCTAGAGAGGAGTGTCAAGGTCCGAGTACAGTCTGGCAGTGAAAGAATTTTTGACCTAGGTGGTATACAAAAAAGTACTCGATACGTTGTCAAATTTCGCGCTCAAAAAATCGCTATATAGTGTTTCAACATAAATTGCTTTTCAACCTAGTCAAGGACTTATTCAAATGAATTGAGGGTCTAGAGAGGAGTGTCAAGGTCCGAGTACAGTCTGGCAGTGAAAGAATTTTTGACCTAGGTGGTATACAAAAAAGTACTCGATACGTTGTCAAATTTCGCGCTCAAAAAATCGCTATATAGTGTTTCAACATAAATTGCTTTTCAACCTAGTCAAGGTTTTATTCAAATGAATTGAGGGTCTAGAGAGGAGTGTCAACGTCCGAGTACAGTCTGGCAGTGAAAGAATTTTTGACCTAGGTGGTATACAAAAAAAGTACTCGATACGTTGTCAAATTTCGCGCTCAAAAAATCGCTATATAGTGTTTCAACATAAATTGCTTTTCAACCTAGTCAAGGACTTATTCAAATGAATTGAGGGTCTAGAGAGGAGTTTCAAGGTCCGAGTACAGTCTGGCAGTGAAAGAATTTTTGACCTAGGTGGTATACAAAAAAAGTACTCGATACGTTGTCAAATTTCGCGCTCAAAAAATCGCTATATAGTGTTTCAACATAAATTGCTTTTCAACCTAGTCAAGGACTTATTCAAATGAATTGAGGGTCTAGAGAGGAGTGTCAAGGTCCGAGTACAGTCTGGCAGTGAAAGAATTTTTGACCTAGGTGGTATACAAAAAAGTACTCGATACGTTGTCAAATTTCGCGCTCAAAAAATCGCTATATAGTGTTTCAACATAAATTGCTTTTCAACCTAGTCAAGGACTTATTCAAATGAATTGAGGGTCTAGAGAGGAGTGTCAAGGTCCGAGTACAGTCTGGGAGTGAAAGAATTTTTGACCTAGGTGGTATACGAAAAAAGTACTCGGTACGTTGTCAAATTTCGCGCTAAAAAACTCGCTATTTAGTGTTTCAACATAAATTGGTTTTCAACCTAGTCAAGGACTTATTAAAATGAATTGAGGGTCTAGGGAGGAGTGTCACTGTCTGAGTACAGTCTGAGAGGGAAAATTTTTTTGACCTAGGTGGTATACGAAAAAAGTACTCGGTACGTTGTCAAATTTCGCGCTAAAAAACTCGCTATTTAGTGTTTCAACATAAATTGGTTTTCAACCTAGTCAAGGACTTATTCAAATGAATTGAGGGTCTAGAGAGGAGTGTCAAGGTCCGAGTACAGTCTGGCAGTGAAAGAATTTTTGACCTAGGTGGTATACGAAAAAAGTACTCGGTACGTTGTCAAATTTCGCGCTAAAAAACTCGCTATTTAGTGTTTCAACATAAATTGGTTTTCAACCTAGTCAAGGACTTATTCAAATGAATTGAGGGTCTAGAGAGGAGTGTCAAGGTCCGAGTACAGTCTGGCAGTGAAAGAATTTTTGACCTAGGTGGTATACAAAAAAGTACTCGATACGTTGTCAAATTTCGCGCTCAAAAAATCGCTATATAGTGTTTCAACATAAATTGCTTTTCAACCTAGTCAAGGTTTTATTCAAATGAATTGAGGGTCTAGAGAGGAGTGTCAACGTCCGAGTACAGTCTGGCAGTGAAAGAATTTTTGACCTAGGTGGTATACAAAAAAAGTACTCGATACGTTGTCAAATTTCGCGCTCAAAAAATCGCTATATAGTGTTTCAACATAAATTGCTTTTCAACCTAGTCAAGGACTTATTCAAATGAATTGAGGGTCTAGAGAGGAGTGTCAAGGTCCGAGTACAGTCTGGCAGTGAAAGAATTTTTGACCTAGGTGGTATACAAAAAAGTACTCGATACGTTGTCAAATTTCGCGCTCAAAAAATCGCTATATAGTGTTTCAACATAAATTGCTTTTCAACCTAGTCAAGGTTTTATTCAAATGAATTGAGGGTCTAGAGAGGAGTGTCAACGTCCGAGTACAGTCTGGCAGTGAAAGATTTTTTGACCTAGTTGGTATACAAAAAAAGTACTCGATACGTTGTCAAATTTCGCGCTCAAAAAATCGCTATATAGTGTTTCAACATAAATTGCTTTTCAACCTAGTCAAGGACTTATTCAAATGAATTGAGGGTCTAGAGAGGAGTGTCAAGGTCCGAGTACAGTCTGGCAGTGAAAGAATTTTTGACCTAGGTGGTATACAAAAAAGTACTCGATACGTTGTCAAATTTCGCGCTCAAAAAATCGCTATATAGTGTTTCAACATAAATTGCTTTTCAACCTAGTCAAGGACTTATTCAAATGAATTGAGGGTCTAGAGAGGAGTGTCAAGGTCCGAGTACAGTCTGGGAGTGAAAGAATTTTTGACCTAGGTGGTATACGAAAAAAGTACTCGGTACGTTGTCAAATTTCGCGCTAAAAAACTCGCTATTTAGTGTTTCAACATAAATTGGTTTTCAACCTAGTCAAGGACTTATTAAAATGAATTGAGGGTCTAGGGAGGAGTGTCACTGTCTGAGTACAGTCTGAGAGGGAAAATTTTTTTGACCTAGGTGGTATACGAAAAAAGTACTCGATACGTTGTCAAATTTCGCGCTAAAAAACTCGCTATTTATTGTTTCAACATAAATTAGTTTTCAACCTAGTCAGGGACTTATTAAAATGAATTGAAAATACCAAAAGTTTTGTTTATGTTTTTAAAAACGTTTGTGTTTAGCTGTTATGGAACCAATGCGACTTGGCGTTCCTTTTGCCACTGATACTGAAGCTACACCCCGGAAGACATTCAAACCGGCGTTCTCACCCGCACAAGTCCAGGGGCGAATTATCAAGCAACCAACAACTGGACGACAACTTGAATTTCTCTTTTCCAATTTTGCCAACGAAGAAAAAGTTCATACAGCAATTATTGGTGACTCTATTGTTGACAACTTGTGCGTCAACAATTGCATTGTTTATTCTCTTTCCGGTGGAGTGGTCTCAGAATTTCATGCACTTCTGGACACTCTAACAAGCTATCGGAATGTCATTCTCCTATTAGGCGGCAATAATTTGTCCAAATTCGATGCAGCCGGACAAGAGCCTGAAGAAGTCTTCAAAGAAATTCAAAAACTTTTCTTTGAAATCCGCAATTTGTCTCAAAAGCCAAAGGCTGTTGTATGTACAGTCCTGAAGAGACTGAATGCAAAACATACAAACATAGATCGGTTCAATGCCATTCTGACGAACTCTTCGCTGCCGTCTTTCAAAATGCATCAAGAGGTCCACAAAAAGAAGTGTTTTCTTGAATCTGATGGCGTTCATCTTACTCTGCAATGTCGCCAAAATTTAGCGTGCGGCATGAACAAAGTCCTGCGCGAAAAATTGTTTATGTGATGTTTGATGTCCTTGTTGCTCAATTGTCTTGGCCTTGCGATTGATTGTTTTAATGCTGTTTTATAGTATTTGTTTACTAAATGTTGAAATTTTCATTGAACGAATTGAATCAAGTTAGTTTTATCCGATCAGAGTTTTACCTGCTTCGGCTAAAAAAAATTGCGTGGTTCTAGCAGGTGCTTTACCTGCTTCGGCAAAATATTTCGCGTGTTTTTAGCAGGTGCGTTAACTGCTTGGAGTAAAAATAAGTTTGCGTGTTTTTAGCGGGTGCTTTACCCGCTTCGGCTAAAAAGTTTGCGTGTTTCGAGCAGGTGCTTTATCTGCTTCGGCCAGAATCAAAATGAAGTGTTCCTAAAACGTGCTTTAACTGCTTCGGCTAAAAATTTTGCGTGTGCTTTACCTGCTTCGGCTTAATTTTTCGCGTGATTTTAGCGGGTGCTTTACCTGCTTCGGCTTAATTTTTCGCGTGTTTCTAGCAGGTGTTTTACCTGCTTCGGCCAGAATGAAAAATAAATGTTCCTAAAATGTGCTTTACCTGCTTCGATTTAAAAAAAAATGCGTGATTCTAGCAGGTGCTTTATCTGCTTCGGCTAAATATTCTGCGTGATTTTAGCAGGTGCTTTACCTGCTTCGGCTTAAAAAAATTGCGTGATTCTAGCAGGTGTTTTATCTGCTTCGGCTAAATATTTTGCGTAATTTTTAGCAGGTGTTTTACCTGCTTCGACTAAATTTTTCGCGTATTTCTAGCAGGTGCTTTACCTGCTTCGGCCAGAATGAAAAATAAATGTTCCTAAAATGTGCTTTACCTGCTTCGATTTTAAAAAAATGCGTGATTCTAGCAGGTGCTTTATCTGCTTCGGCTAAATATTCTGCGTGATTTTAGCAGGTGCTTTACCTGCTTCGGCTTAAAAAAATTGCGTGATTCTAGCAGGTGTTTTATCTGCTTCGGCTAAATATTTTGCGTAATTTTTAGCAGGTGTTTTACCTGCTTCGACTAAATTTTTCGCGTATTTCTAGCAGGTGCTTTACCTGCTTCGGCCAGAATGAAAAATAAATGTTCCTAAAAGGTGCTTTAACTGCTTCGGTTTAAAAAAATGTGTGATTCTAGCAGGTGTTTTATCTGATTCGGCTAAATATTCTGCGTGATTTTAGCAGGTGCTTTACCTGCTTCGGCTTGAAAAAATTGCGTGATCCTAGCAGGTGTTTTATCTGCTTCGGCTAAATATTTTGCGTAATTTTTAGCAGGTGTTTTACCTGCTTCGACTAAATTTTTCGCGTATTTCTAGCAGGTGCTTTACCTGCTTCGGCCAGAATGAAAAATAAATGTTCCTAAAATGTGCTGTACCTGCTTCGATTTAAAAAAAAGTGCGTGATTCTAGCAGGTGCTTTATCTGCTTCGGCTAAATATTCTGCGTGATTTTAGCAGGTGCTTTACCTGCTTCGGCTTAAAAAAATTGCGTGATTCTAGCAGGTGTTTTATCTGCTTCAGCTAAATATTTTGCGTAATTTTTAGCAGGTGTTTTACCTGCTTCGACTAAATTTTTCGCGTATTTCTAGCAGGTGCTTTACCTGCTTCGGCCAGAATGAAAAATAAATGTTCCTAAAAGGTGCTTTACCTGCTTCGGTTTAAAAAAATGCGTGGTTCTACCAGGTGCTTTATCTGCTTCGGCTAAATATTCTGCGTGATTTTTAGCAAGTGCTTTACCTGCTTCGACTAAATTTTTCGCGTGTTTCTATCAGGTGCTTTACCTGCTTCGGCCAGAATGAAAAATAAATGTTCCCAAAAGGTGCTTTACCTGCTTCGGTTTAAAAAAATGCGTGATTCTAGCAGGTGCTTTATCTGCTTCGGCTAAATATTCTGCGTGATTTTAGCAGGTGCTTTACTTGCTTCGGCTTAAAAAAATTGCGTGATTCTAGCAGGTGTTTTATCTGCTTCGGCTAAATATTATGCGTAATTTTTAGCTGGT